>NW_017670505.1:326453-469774 GCF_001879085.1 Nicotiana attenuata | reverse complement strand
TTCCTTGTGCAAATGGATGACCGTAGGGTCACCTTGGGGAACATTGGCTCTACTTTGCCATGCGAAAGACGTATCCGCCATCTCATCAAGAATCTCGCAAGCTTCATCATAAGACAACTTCATGAAATTACCCCCGGCCAATTGATTGACTATGCACTGATTTGTAGTATTGATGCCCCGATAGAAGGTTTGTTGAATCATCGCCTCGGTCATATCGTTGTTTGGGCATTCTTTCACCATTGTTCTAAACCGCTCCCAAATCCCATGCAAAGGTTCTGTGGGTTCTTGCTTGAAAGCCAATATCTCATCTCGAAGTGCCGCCGTGTGCCCGAGAGAGAAAATTTTATCAATAAATTTATCCGCCAACTCATCCCAAGTTGTGATGGAATGGTTGGGGAGTCTCTCTAGCCAATCCAATGCCTTTCCCCGAAGTGAGAACGGGAAAAGTCTCAACCTAAGAGCATCTTCGGACACATTCGTCTGCTTGCTACCCCAACATGTATCCACGAACCCTTTTAGATGTTTGTAGGAATTTTGATCCGCAGCGCCCGTGAAATACACACGCTGCTCAAGTAAAGTCAACATCACATTGGTTATCTGAAAATTGCCCGCCCGATTTTGGGAGGGACAATAGCACTCGCATATCCTTGGTTTGGTAGCACTCTGGGAGCCACTCTTGGAGGTGGCGGAGGAGGGTCTGGAACATTATCATTAGCATTGGCCTGGCGGCCTCGTCTTGGTCTGGGAGGTACAAGAGGCACCTCATCCTCTCCAATTTCATCTACTTCCTCCCCCGCAAGCATATTTCCAAGAGGGTCATTCGCGGTTAAAGCCATTTGGTACCTGTAGTAATATCACACACAAATTAGTAAATAAGAAGGAAAGAAGAACAACACACAAAACTAACTAAATAGATAGCCAAAACCGTTAGCTCCCCGGCAACGGCGCCAAAAAATGATCGCTGCCAACTCCACACTACTATAAAGTAGGAAGAAAGGGTCGCAATAGCTTTTACCTGATATGAGGGTCGGGATCGAATTCCTCAGAGAGCTAGAAATTGGAGCTGGGTATCTATCTAGACTAGAGTCGTGTAATTGTTCTAAATGTCACTTCCAACATTTTTGGTTTTTTCAATTATAAACTACTATTATCAAACTACTAATTGAAACTAGATTATGCTACGAAATAATTGCTAAGGTTGTATCTAATGGGAAGAAGGGCACTAGGGTCGTTACATCACCTAGGTGGCTAATTGACGGGTAGATGCTACTAATGCTTGAAGAAGAAAATAAAGAAATAGATGAAGAACAAGACATATTAATTAAATGCTAAATTAAAATACAAGAATCCATCGTTAATTTGAAGCTAAGATGCAAAAAATGGCTACAGATGAAGTTCCCACGAGCGCAGCTGCTGAAAATAAAATAACTAATACCCTAAAAATGGAAAAAGGTTCTATTTATACTAAGCTGGAAAAATTGAACAAAAATGCCCCTGCGGGGTTAGTGCGGGCCGCATAAAATGGACCGCGGCCGCACTAGGCTCTTGGACTTCAAATCTGGGCTCTTTGAACTTGGGCTCCGCGGACCGCGTAGAATGGATCGCGGCCGAGGAGGTCTCTAACGCGGTCCGCACAAGTATGACCGCGGACCGCACAACTTGAACCATGGCAGATTTTAACTCTTTGAATCTCTCTTCCGCGGACCGCACAAAGTGGTAGTGCGGCCGCGGAGCCTTCACCGCAGACCATGCAATGTGTAATGCGGTCGCGTTGCCTAAAGCTTGGTTTTGCCATCTCTCTCAATCTACCTAGTGCGGACCGCACAAAGTCGAATGCGGCCGCACTAGCCCTTTTTGCCCTCAGTTTGCCTTGTCTTTTGTGCTTGAGCAGGTTTCACTCCTTTTGAGCTGAACTTTGATATTTCGTCACTTTGCCGATCAAACCTGCAAACAGGTACACTTATAAGCCTTTTGGGACTATTTTTGTAATAATTTATAACCAAATCGTAAGCAAGAAGGAGCATAAAACACTACAAAATCCCTAGTTATCAATAGCGGCAACGTTGGGTGCCATCACGGCCTACAGGAAATTAGGTCATGACAACATGGTATCACAGCACTAGGTTCACCTAGGCCTCACAAGTTATGAGAAGGCCTAATAGAGTCTTGCAGATAGGCGCGGAGACGCCCGCACTTATCTTCGAAAGGCTATAGGGTGTTAGGAAACTACTCTTTCTTCATCTCCTATCGTGCAGTTTATGTTATGCTAAGTATCTTTCTCTTATTCTCTCACAGATGGTGAGAATGCACGTTGTAGATATACCCGACCGTGGAAGAGCTGCTCCCCTAGTTGCTAGAGGCCGAGGAAGGGCTCTAGCCCGTGGTAGAGGACGAGGACGTCCTAGAGTTGCTCCAGCTATGCTACCAGCAAATCCAGTAGAGGATCCTATTATTGAGGAGCAAGGCGAGGTGTCTGCAACGGAGCCAGCCTATGCGGATTTCATGTTCGCGCCAGGATTTCAGAAGGTCATGGGCTTTATGCTGCGGTTCATGGATTCTATGACTCAGGCTGGTTTATTTCCAGCAGACCCAGCAACGTCTCAGGCGGGAGGGGGAGCACAGACCCCTACAACTCAGGCACCTGGGTATGCAGATGTCGTATATCAGACCCCGGGTGCACTGCTCGTGGCGGAGCCCATCCAGTGGTAGCAGCTATACCTGAGCCGAGACCAGCTGCGGCCGGCAAGCCGCAGAAGCTATTGGATAGATGGACCAGGGTAATCCCTCCTGTCTTTGGAGGTGAGCGACATGAGGATCCTTAGGATTTTATTGATCGGTGCAGGGACAGACTGCACAACATGAGGATATTGGAGTCCCACGGGGTGGACTTTACTACATTCCAGCTGGAGGGTAGGGCCCATAGGTAGTGGTAGTCATATCTACTCGGCAGACCAGCAAGTTCTCCTCCCTTGACTTGGGACCAGTTCATACGTACTTTTCTATAGCTATATCCCACCCTCTCAGAGGGAAGAGTTGCGGTTTTAGTTCTAGCAGCTCCAGTAAGGTCAGATGTCAGTGACCGACTATGAGGCGAGGTTTTCTGAGTTGTCTCGCCACGCACTTATGATACTTCCTACCGATGCAGAGAGAGTGCGGAGGTTTGTTTCCGGTTTGCACTCTGTTATCCATGCCACTATGGCCCGAGAGTTTGAGATGGGGACTTTTTACGAGCTAGTTGTAGAGATAGCTCGGAGGATCGAGGGCGTTCGTCAGTGGAGCCGAGAGCAGATGTCGTAGGACAAGTGGTTCCGTTATTTTGGAGAGTTTAGTGGTGCTCTGTCAGGGGGCAGAGATCAGTTTGGGAGAGATCAGCCTAGCAGGCCCACATATCCAACACTGTCGCCTTTCTCGGGATGCTCTAGTGCGGCCCTATTTCAGCGCCATGCCAGAGAGTTCCTACCGCCCACCAGCTATTCAGAGTTCCTCCAGTGGGTATTCAGGCCATCAAGGTCAGACTTCAGGTCAGTAGTCCTCCGTTCCGAGTGGTTGTTATGAGTCCGAGGATCCTGGCCATATGAAGAGGTTTTGTCCCAGACTTTGAGGCAAGGCAGTACATTAGGGTCATCAGCCTATGATTACAGCACCAGCTGCCGCACCAGCCGTCCGACCGCTCAGAGGCGGAGGGCAGGTGGGTAGAGGCCTTACTAGAGGTGGAGGCTAGGCAGGCGGAGGCCAATCAAGTGGCGCTCTACCTAGATTCTATGCTTTTCCGGCCAGACCAGATGCAATGACCTCAGATGTTGTGATCACATGTATTATTTCTGTATGCGGTAGGGATGCTTCGGTACTATTTGATCCAGGGTCTACATATTCATATGTTTCATCTTTGTTTGCTCATTTATTAGGTGTTCCTTGTGAGTCCTTCGGTACTCCTATTTATGTGTCCACACCGGTGGGTGATTCTGTTGTTGTGGATCAGATCTATCGGTCCTACATTGTTACTTTCTGTGGTTATGAGACTAGAGCGGATCTTCTGTTGCTCGATATGACCGATTTTAAGATCGTCCTGAGCATGAACTGGTTATCCCCATATCACGTCATCCTTGATTTCCATGCCATGGCTGTTACCTTGGCAATGCCAGAGTTGCCTAGATTGGAGTGGAAGGGTTCGTCTGTCAGTGCATCTAGTCGGGTTATCTCTTTTCTAAAGGCTCAACACATGGTCGAGAAGGTTTGTTTGTCTTATCTAGCTTATGTTCGGGATACTATTGCAGAGACTCGACGATTGATTCAGTGCTCGTGGTCCGGGAGTTCTCCGATGTGTTTCTTTCTGATCTTCCAGGCATGTCACCAGATTGTGATATTGATTTCTGTATTGATTTGGCTCCGGGTACCCTGACTATCTCTATTTCATCATACCGCATGGCTCTGAAAGAGTTGAAGGAGTTGAAGGAACATCTTGAGGAATTGCTAGCAAAGGGGTTTATCAGGTCAAGTGTATCGCCTTGGGGGTGCACCGGTGTTATTCGTAAGAAAAAAGATGGGACTATGTGGATGTGCATTGATTACCGCCAGTTGAACAAGGTTACCATTAAGAACAAGTACCCATTGCCGCGTATTTATGATTTATTTGACCAGTTATAGGGTGCCACGGTGTTCTCTAAGATTGACTTGAGATCGGGGTACCACCAGTTGAATATTCATGACTCAGATGTTCCGAATACGGCGTTCCGGACTAGATATGGCCATTATGAGTTTCTTCTGATGTCCTACGATTTGACTAATGCTGCAACGTTCATGGATTTGATGAACCGGGTGTTAAGGCCATATATTGATTTGTTTGTCATTGTCTTCATTGATGACATTTTTATCTACTCGCGTAGCATGGAGGGAGCACGAGCAGCATTTGAGAGTGGTGCTTCAGACCTTGTGGGAACATAAGCTATATGCTAAGTTCTCCAAGTGTGAGTTCTGGTTAGATTCTATGGCATTCTTGGGTCATGTTGTATCAATCGAGGGTATTACAGTAGATCCTAAGAAGAGCGAGGCAGTTAAGAGTTGGCCTCGTCCTACCACGGCGACTAAGATCAGGAGCTTCTTAGGGTTAGCAGGTTATTATCGCCGGTTTGTGGAGGGCTTCTCATCTATTGCAGCACCTTTGACTAGATTGACCCAAAAGGGTGCTCCATTCCTATGGTCCGACGATTGTGAGGTGAGTTTTCAGAAGCTCAAGACCGCATTGACTTCAGCACTGGTGTTAGTGTTGCCTTCCCATTCAGGGATTATACTGTGTATTGTGATGCTTCACGTGTTGGTTTGGGTTGTGTATTGATGCAGGAGAGGCAATTTATTACATATGCTTCACGTCAACTGAAGCCCTATGAGAAAAATTACCCCGTACATGACTTGGAGTTGGCCGCGATAGTTCATGCTCTTAAGATCTGGAGGCATCATCTTTATGGGGTGTCTTGTGAGGTTTACACCGATCATCGTAGCTTAAAGTATTTTTTCAAGTAGAGGGATCTTAATTTGAGGCAGCGCAGGTGACTTGAGTTACTAAAGGATTATGATATTACCATTCTTTATCATTCGGACAAGGCAAATGTGGTTATAGATGCCTTGAGCACAAAGGCGAAGAGTATGGATAGTTTGGCTTTCATTTCAGTAGAGGACAGGCCACTAGCTTTGGACATTCAGCCCATGGCTAACAGACTTGTGAGGTTGGATATTTCAGAGCCCAGCTGAGTTCTTGTATGCGTCATCGCTCAGTCTTCAATATTCGAGCAGATCAAGGCTCGTCAGTATGACGACTCACAGTTATTGGTTGTCATAGAGACGGTACTGCAGGGTGGTGCCAAGGAGGTTACTATCGGTGAGAATGGTGTTCTGCGACTCTAGGGTCGTCTATGTGTCCCTAATGTTGATGGATTGAGGGAAAGGATCCTAGTGGAGGCACACAGTTCTCGGTATTCTATTCATCCGGGTGCTACGAAGATGTATCGCGACCTGAGGCAGCATTATTGGTGGCGGCGAATTAAGAAGGACATAGTTGAGTACGTAGCGAGGTGCCTAAATTGCCAGCAGGTTAAGTATGAGCATCAGAGGCTAGGTGGCCTACTCCAGCAGATGGTTATACCTAAGTGGAAGTGGGAGCGCATTACTATGGATTTCGTAGTTGGGTTGCCGCGGACCTTGCGGAAGTTTGATGCAGTTTGGGTCATTGTCGTTAGATTGACCAAGTCGGCACACTTCATTCCGATTGTGACCACGTATTCTTTAGAGAGATTGGCCCAAATTTACATTCAAGAGATTGTTCTGTTGCATGGTGTGCCTGTTTCCATCATATCAGATAGAGGCCCTCGGTTTACTTCGCATTTCTTGAGAGCAGTACAGAGTGAGTTAGGGACCCGGTAGAGCTCAGCACAGATTTTCATCCGCAGACCGACGGGCAATCGGAGCGGACGATTCTTGCCTTTGGCCGAATTTGCTTACAACAACAGTTATCAGTCCACCATCGAGATGGCTCCATTTGTGGCTTTATATGGTCAGCGATGTCGTTCGCCCATCGGATGGTTTGAGCCCGGCGAGGCTAAGTTATATAGTACTGATTTGGTAAAGGATGCCTTGGAAAAGGTAAAGTTGATTCAAGAGCGACTTCGCACAGCACAGTCCGGATAGAAGAGTTACGTAGATCAGAAGGCGCATGATTTATCATTTATTGTGGGAAAAAGGGCAAGTTGAGCCCAAGTTTCATAGGTCCATTTGAGGTGTTGAGACGAGTTGGGGAGGTTGCTTATGAGCTTGCTTTGCCTCCCAGTCTATCGGGAGTTCATCCGGTTTTCCACGTGTCTATGCTCCGGAGGTACCATGCTGACAGGTCGCATGTGTTAGACTTTAGCACGGTTCAGCTAGATGAAAGCCTGGGTTACGAGGAGGAGCCAGTTGCCATTGTTGATAGGCAGGTTCACCAATTGAGGTCCAAAAAGATTTCTGCGGTATAAGTCCAATGGAGGGGCCAACCAGTCGAGGAGGCAACTTGGGAGGCCGAGGAGGACATGCGGAGCAGATATCCACACTTATTCGGCACTCCAGGTACGATTCTAGACCCGTTCAAGGACGAACGTTCATTTAAGAGGCGGAGAATATAACGACCCGACCGGTCATTTTGCCTTCTAGGTCCTCGTTCCCCTAAATAAGATTCCTTGTATGTGCTTTTACTATTTTATGACTTGCGGGGATGGTTAGTTCGGATTTGAAAGGGTTGGGTTGAAATCGAAACACTTAGTTCCTTAGTATTGGCTTTAAAGGGCTAAGTTTGACTTGGATCAATATTTCTAGTAAACAACCTCAAAATTGGGATTTGAAGGTCCCAATAGGTTTGTATATGATTTTAGACTTGAGCGTATATTCGGATCGGGTTTTGGATGACCGGGAGCGTTTCGGCAAGTTGAAAGTTGGCGCATTGAAGGTTTTAAAGTTCTTTAAATTTGGTTTGGAGTAAGTTTTGATATTATCGAGGTCCGTTTGGGATTCCGTATTCGGGAAGAGTTCCTTATGGTGATATAAGACTTGCATGCAAAATTTGGTGTCATTCCGAGTAGTTTAAGTATGATTCGGCACGTTCGGAGTAAGTTGGAAGAATTTAAAGTTCATAGTTGATTCTATTTGGTTTTGGCTTGTGATCCTTAGTTTTGATGTTGTTTTTCGCACTCCGAAAATGTGAGCAAGTCCGTTTTATATTTTCGAAATCGTTGGGATGTTTGGACGAGGCCTCGGGGGCCTCGGATGCCATTCAGACGATGCGCGAACAGCTTTTGGACTTGGGAAAATGTCTGAAACAGCAGAACTTCTGGTGCAATCGCACTTGCGAGTGGCTAGCCGTAGGTGCGAGCTCGCAGAAGTGCGCCAACAACCACATAAGCGGCCCTACGTAGGCTGCCAAGTGATCACGGAAGTGAGGTAGGGAACGCACCTGCGGAGGCGCAGGTGCGAAGTACGCGATCACAGAAGCGGAATAGGGTCGTAGGTGCGACGCGCACGCCGCAAAAGCGAGCCGTTGGTCGTAGAAGCGAAGGAGGCCGACCTGGGCTTGGTCCGCACCTGCATGGTTTTGTCCGCAGAAGCGGAACTGCAGGTGCGACAGTTGCATCGGAGGTGCGAAAAATTGTTGGGCGGTGAGGTTCATTTAAGTCGGGAGTTAAACCATTTTTGACTCATTTCTTTCATTCCTTTGGCGATTTTGGAGCTTTTGGAGAGGGGTTTCACCTAGATATTGAAGGTAAGTAATTTCTATCCAATATAAGTTAAATACATAGATTATGGGTAGATTTTAACATGTAAAATTGTGAAAATTATGGGTTTAGTTGAAAAACCTAGGTTTTGATAAAAATGGATTTAACCACGAAAATGATTATGGAATTGGGTGAAAATTATATATTTGAGTTCGTGAGGTTATGGGTAACACCTATCTTCAAAAATTTCCAAAATCCGAATTCGTGGGCCGGGGGGTAAATTTTACGAATCTTCCAATTAGGGGTAGGTAATTGCCTTAATAGTTTAATTATTAACTTTTGAGCATATATTGACTTATTTATATAATATTTGGCTAGTTTCGGGTTGTTTGGCACCAAGATGAGGATTTAAAGCGAATTTGTGGACCGGAAGTGAGCTTGAGAACGAGGTAAGTCTCTTGCCTAACCTTGTAAGATCCCCTTAGGTGTATTTTGTTTGAATTACTTGTGTGGGGAGCTACGTACGCACTAGGTGAAGTGAGTCCGTGCGTAGCTATATTCCATGTAATGTTCGGGTATCTTAGATTTACTTCATGCTTTGTTTGCACTGTTATGTTGGTTATGCATATTAATTGTCTTAAATAGAGCTGAGATTAAGGATTTTAAGATATAAAGTCTCCAGTTTAGATTTTTTATGTTTGGGAAGAATTCAAGAATTTTATAATAACTCTGAGAAATCCATGTCCACTCGCGTCAGTATTTCCGCGAGCGAGGTAAATTCCTCTACTCTCATGGGAGCGGGCCGTTCGCCTCGGCAGGTTAATAGATGCATCTATGGTTCATGCCATTCGACCCTCGGCAGTGCATACTGTATATTTTTTTTATTCGGGCCGTACGACCTCGGCATAAATCGTACGTGATAATACTTGGAGCCTAATTATACTTGATATAATTTTATGGCTTGAGAGGTTATAATTTATTTAATGAGAAAAAAATGAATTGGGATTAGTAGGTGATGGTTAAAGAAATGAATTTATTATCAGTTAAGGAATCATTTATACACTGCTTGTTATTGTGTTATTATCCTTATATTTCCATGTTTCATATCTGGTTACAATTCCTGCATTTTATTATTGGCCATAGTAAGTGTCGATGTCGACCCCTCGTCATTACTTCATCGAGGTTAGACTGGATACTTACTGAGTACATGTTATTCATGTACTCACGCTACACTTCTGTACTAACCGTGCAGGATCTGAGGCAGGTGCATATAGTAGTCATCCCGGCGCGCACTCCTGATACTCCGAGACTTAGTAGTGATTTTCCTTCCGAGTCCGTTCTGCAGCACCCGAAGTCTCTCTTTTGTAGTTACTTTTTGTCTATTTTATTTCAGACACTAGTTTAGTGTTTTGCATATTCTACTAGTAGCTCATACACTTGTGACACCAGGTCTTGCAATTAAGCTAGTAGACGCTTGATGGTTTTGAGTATTTATTTCACCTTACGTGTTCTTATAATTGTTAAACTTTATTTTATTAAATTTTCTCACCTCTTACTTATTTGATCATTAAAAATCAACTATTTTTAAAATATTAAAAATAATGGATACATGACTTGTTCCCCGTTGGCTTGCCTAGCGGCGACGTTGGGCGCTATCACGACCTTTAGGAAATTAGTTTCATATACCAAATACATGATCATATACAAAAGGACATATATTTTATGATTACTGGTCTTAAGGTGCACGCGTTGCGCGTGTACCATCTCAATGAGTAGATTATTTTAAATTACATTAATATTATATTAAAAATTATGTTTAAGTTATAAAATAAAAGTATAAGCCCTGAAATTGATGAATGTTGTAGATAACTCAATAAAAAAAAATATCTCGTGCAAGTCCTTAGTCATTAGTCAATATATTTACCTCAAGCTTTGTTCTAGTTTTATAATTTTATCATTTTCATTTCACAAATTATCATGCTTCCTTTTTAGTTTCAACATGCACACATACTCTTTGAAGATTTAAGAGTTTTTTCAAAAATATATTTGGAATGCTATTCTCCACATCATCCTTAAAGACGCAATCAGGGTCACATATACTTTTATTACGATTATTTAGAGATTTGTTAAATAACATAAACTGAATATTAATTTTTTAGTTTTGTCTGTACGTCGATTAAAAAACTACTTGTACTTGCTCTCGTATTTTATGACTTTTCCTCTTTTCTCGCTAGCTTTAACCAGTTCTTATTGCTACGATTTATTACCAAAAATTTAAGTATATAGTTGCTCATATCGAAAATGAATTTTTAATTCAAAGCTTCTAGAAGCCTCTTAATCTAATAGCTAATGTCTATCATCTATTGTTGTTTGAAACATATTTAATTTTACATTCTAGTCTCTTCCAAGAATCACGTTGGCGACTTTGTTGTGGAACATAACTTGGCTTTATTATATTAAGCTTCCTATGAATATAAAGTTTCTATTAAATTAGAACTACATTTTAGTGTCTTTGTTAAGGTGAGAGATTAGAGATATGTATAAATTAATTATAGAATCATGGTAAAGAGGGAAGATTTTTGCTCGAGCGAGAGTTTGTATGGTATTCTAAATAAATTTTTAGAATCTACTTCAAGAAATGAAAGATTTCATACATAAAACATAGTTGATTTTGAAACCCAAATATTAGGAATATAATTAAATGACTATTCTTAAATATTAAGAAAATAATAAATGACTGTTTTGTGTAGTGTGAACTCTATTTTAAAAAGATAAAAAAAGGCGAACGACATTTCGCTAAGGGCCTTCGTGTTTTTAATATAGTATAATAGATAGATATAGATATAAATATAAATATAATAATAGTCAATCTAAATATAAAAAGGCAAACCAAAATCTAAACTACTGGCTTGACAAAATTGGTATTTTAAACCCAACTTTTGATATAAGTGGTTTGAAATTATACAATAAATTTGCATATATTTTTATTTGAACTTAATTATCACGATGGTGTTCGAGCCACTTGCACGCATTTCTGCTATCCATAAAAACTTACGTAATATTTAGAAAATATTCAATGTTAACATAGTGTTTTAAAATCTCATCACATAGTAATTTCAACTTTTATCATTAAGTATAATGTTAAAATAATTTCGTACATTCTAAATAGTTCATATCTAATTTTGAGTAAAAATTAGCTTCTTACAATTTTTTTTTTTTTTTTTTTTTTTGCTAAATGCTCATAGGGATCTCATTTTTGACGACTAAGTAGAATATTAATAGTTTCATACATTATAATCTATATCTATATCTATATATAATATAAAGCTAGGCATAAACAAGATGATGTGGCACGTCTCTATGGCCTCTATTCATATTTATCTTTTATCTCCTTTTTTTGAGGTTTACTGTATTTTTTATAATTTTTTATTTTTATATTTTTGTATTTTTTATCCTTATTTTCTAGTTAAAGGATTAATTGTATTCTACCTTTATTAAGTTTGATTAAATGACGTAACATTAATCCATTTTAACTTTAAGAGGCCATAAAGACTGTATTTAACTTTTCTGTTGCAAGTTACAACTTTGTCCGATGAGTTTTGAAATGTAAAAGATCACACTTAATTATAGAATTTGAAACGGTTTCTCACATTTTTCACAGACTCACTATATAGATATGTCTAACATTTGTATATCTCATGTTCATGGTACTACTTCATTAGCCTATCTCTTTAACAATTTCCGAAGAATCACAAGCATTTGCAATGAAGAGATACTCAAGATACCTGCCAATCTCAACTCCTAATCTTGCCATTGATGAATGGTGGTGGTGCCAAAAAGGAAATGAGAATCATCTTAAAAATGTTTAGTAAGTTTTATTACTAATTTGTTCAACTTGTACCATATTTATTGCTTTATCGTAATATTACACCCTTTTTTTCCATATTTTACGTTAAGAATAATCAATGGGGTTATTTGATTTACATACTCTTAACTCAATAATTCAATAATGAAACGTCCTTTTCTTTAAGCATGGAAAGTTCTTGAAGGGGAATCTAAAAAATAAAACAGGAAATTTTGGAAGTTAATATATTAGGGGGGATTATATATTCATAAATTAAAAAAGATCAACTGTAGGCCATTAACTTATTCTAATTACTCTGCTATTTCGTACTTATTTGATTTAGAAAATGGATGCTTGTAGGTTAATCTCATTTGTGTGATCCAAGGAACATGAACATATATGGGTTGATAAGTTAAAGTAAGAAATAATTTCTCTCTGTTATAAATAGAATTTTATTTATGGTGAATGTCTATATTTAGAGAGATTTTAGGGTTCATTGCTTGGTGGCTAAGTCACCATCTCCCTATAAATAGAGGGTTTTATTCCATTGTAAATCATCCAATATCAATAAGAATTCCCTCTCTCTACTTTTCTCTGCAATACTCTTCTTGTTCTTTTATTGTTCATAACACGTTATCAGCACGAGACTCTAACCAATTGAGTAGAAGCTTTGGGATTGAGCATAATAATTGTCAATTGTTCCATGAACTTCCTTCATTATTAAATTCTGTATTTAAGGTAAGTATTTTACCGTATTTTTCTCTTTTATTCTATAATTTAATTTTAAATACAAGCAAAGACAATAAATTTTGATTACAACTCTAATGGAGTTTGTAAGAAATATAACCACCCGAAGTGGTAAAATTTCTATGTCTTGCCATGATCAAAGTCATGTATGATTGTGAGCACAAGAAGTGAAAACCCGTCCCATTGAATTTGCTCCATTCTCATTCCCTTAAGAGAATGTGATAGCAAATATGTGATAAGTCTGAAAGAAGATAAAATTATTACCATAAAGATATCAATGGCTGTGGATGTGGTAATAGACGAAATTATAATCGTCATTATCGTGGTAATGAGAATAATAAGGATTCTCAAAATAAGCCTTCACTCTATGAAGTTAATGTTTGTCATCGATTTGACATAAGATATCGTAAAGCACATACAGATGACTATGGTCCATTCATGATGTGAATGTGACAACATGTGATTTATGAATACATATTCATTCTTGGAAGAATATGATCGTGCTAGTGGTAGTGAATATACCGCGCACTCACCTCTAGAAGGAGGTTTGAGATGATATAAGAAAACAATGTCATTATTATGGCATGAATGGTCATTGATCACGTACCTATTGTACGCCAAAATATTCTTGGTAATGTGATTATTAAAGAATAACATTAATGCAAGAAACATATCTTGCATATAATTTTGACTATAACCATAATGGTATAACTTTCTCTTTAAAAGAGATATTCACCATATGGATACTGATGAATATGTGGTTGTACAAAATTAATTGAGAACTCTGCAAGAGCCAATTATACTATTTTGGAGAAACACAATTAACTACCAATAAGGTATTGTGTTGTAGTAAGTCTCAAAGAAACTTATTCAGTTTCCAAAGTATACGCAAAAGCGGTTGATTATATTGAGACTATAAATAAAGGAAAGATTTAATATCTTCTATTACTACAACTTGTAGCGGAGTAATATGTATGTGAAAAGCTACCTGCTTTATTCTCCAATTTGTACTACATAAACAAAAGAATACCACAATAAAGTGGATATTTATTGATATAAAAATTCATATCATAATAAACTTGGAGTTTATTCATAATTGCACACATCATGGTGTAATCCTGAAGTTTATGAATATTGATAATTTATCCAGTTGGCATAATTGGTTTAGCCATGTTAATTCAAGTATGATGTGCAAAAATAAAAGAGAATTCACATGGGTAAATATTAAAGAACTAGAAAGTTCTTTACGAATTCTCTTATGTTGGTTGTTCTCATTAATTAATATACCAACTAAAATTGGGATTGAATCTCATGAATGCTGGAAATATCAAAGGTGAATATAGGTCCATTCACCTGCCATGTATACCACATAAGATGCTTCTATGATATGGTTACATGTGCGATTATTACCCGCAACATGGTGTTTGCGAGGTAACTTGCTCAATAATTTAATTTCGAGCATAATTTCCAGATTTTTTTTTCAAGAAGTTCATCTTGATAAGTTGGTTTACATCACAGTTGGTTTAGCAAAATGATTTATTAAGTGCCTCTACTTAATAGCTAATCAATTGCTTATGAGAACAAAGTTATCTATATCAGTTTGATATACGTTATATACCAAAGTATATTATTTTCTCCCCTCACAAGTGGTTCAGGGTCAGGAACCAAATAATTACATCTTATTATTATTGATGTGCGGTGTATATTTTGATTAACACCATAACACACAAAGGTGGATTCTCAAAGTTGAGGTAACAAGTTAGTTTTTCTAACATGAGGGGGAGACATGATTAACAGTTGAGAAAACGTTACATGGAATGAATTATCATTTGTACATCTAGATCCTCGAATAACATAATATGAACTTGAGGTTCATAAAAATATAATTCATCTGCAATATATTGCAAAGCATGCCAGACGCATTTGCTGACCCAAAGAAAGTAACTATATTCTCATTGCAAATGCTCCTATTAGAATAAGTCCTAGAAGGACAATGTTTATAGCACGCTTAAAGCATATAGACAAATCGGTTTCAATTAAACTTCTTGATAAAAAAGATGAGCAAATGATCAAAATGATCGTAATAAAGGAGGCAGGTGATCTAGAAGATCACATGACATAACACTTCATAAAATCTCATGAGAGATTCAGGTACCTGAATATATGAATGAAAAGATCTCTATGTTATATCTTTATGAAAATAAGGAGGTTGGAACTGATATAAAATGTTTGTCGACGACATCTATAATAGCGCTAAATATATACGAGGACCTCAAGTCTGGAGAAACAATTCAAGTAGAATTTGGTTTCCTATGAAAGACATGTAGTTTTGAACATATAGTTCAAACACTTGAAAGTATAAAGTCAATGGTATGTGCAATCAGTTTTCGATATCTTATTTGTCTAGCATGACATGAAAACTTGATATGCATCTAATTAAAGTCTATTGTATGACTTATATGATAATCCTTGAAGGATTTAAATTGCTTGATGTACTATTTCCTCAGTGCAATTTGTAGACAAATGTATCTTGCTATAACTATAGGCATGATAATATGATACCAAGAGTTTTCACCTCTATGTGAAGATATTGAACTTGTGGTTACAACAAGATCATATGAAGACAATTCATCTCTATCAAGAATGATGATTTCAAGGTGCAATATATTCATTCAAGTTAATATGGCTGATTTGTTTATCAAATCTCTACCAAAGATCTTTTGAAGATGGTGCACAAGATTGGAATGCAAATGCTTAAGGATGTGAAGTGATGCTCTCATGAGGGGGAGTTAATACGCGTTGTACTCTTTTTTCCTAACAAGGTTTTGTTCCACTGGATTTTCCTTGCAAGGTTTTTAACGAGGCAACCAAAAGGCGTATTACTAAACAAGAGTACTCTTTTTCCTTTACTAGAAATTTTTTCCCACTGGGTTTTATTTTAGTTAAGGTTTTAACGAGGCACATTATCTGTTGAATAGACATTCAAGGGGGAGTGTTATAATTAGAATTTTATTTATGGTGAATGTCTATATTTAGAGAGATTCTAGGGTTTATTACTTGGTGGCTAAGTCACTCTCTCCCTATAAATAGAGGGTTCTATTCCATTGTAATTGATCCTAGGGGTGGGCATATATTGGGTAAAACCGATAACCCGAACTGTTAATTCTTTATCGGGTTATCGGTATTGGGTTATTGTGTTAACGGTTCGGTAACGGATTAAATTTTTTTCTTATTGGGTTATCGATTTGGTCTCGGTTTGCATTTTTGTTATTGGGTAAAAACCGATAACCCAATAAGAATAAAGTAATTTACTAATTTACCCTTAAGTATATACTAGGGTTTTATTTTCGTAATTCCCTCTTCAGTCTTCACTCAATCTTCAGTCGTCTCTCGAGTCTCGTCTGTCTCCTTTTGTTTTCGGCGCAGCCCCAAGAGTCAAGAGTCACCACCAGTTCTCCGCCATACATCAGCTTGTCAGTTCTCCGCTAGTCACGACGGCTCACTCCCTCACTCGTCAATCGCATCATGTAAGTTTTGGCTCAAGATTTTTCTGTTTGCTTCTTGTTTATTGTTCTGTTTGCTCAAGATTTTTGCTTCTGTTTGCTTCTGTCAATCGCACCAGTTCTGTCTTCTGTTTGCTCAAGATTTTTGCTTCTGTTTGCTTCTGTCAATCGCACCAGTTTTGTCTTCCGTTTGCTCAAGATTTTTGCTTCTAATTGTTCTGTTTGGTGTCTTCTTAGTTCTCTACTCGTGTGAAATTTCTGATTAGATGAGTAGTAAGAGTCAGTAGATACTGCACAGAAACATGGCTGAAAATATCAAATTTCTGTAGATTAATCAGCAGATACTGTTTCATTTCTGTAGAAACATGGCTAAAAATTTCAAATTTCTGTAGATTAATTAGCAAGAGTCAGTAGATACTGTTTCATTTTAAGATTTTAAGCTAAATCTGTAGTTATATTCTCATAGATTTTGCCAATCTTGGAAACGAACCCTGCGATGATGATGTGTAGAATCTTAGATAGTTGTAAGTTAAAACTTTGGTAAGTTAATTATTCAACTTATATAACACATTGTATGATTACAAATATTACTTGACTTAATATATTTTCTTTTTATGTTTAATAGGTGTATCCATGCCTCGACTTTGTGGTCTCAAAGCTATCTCACATGTTTGGAGTCACTATGAAAGGATTGAAGACGGTGATGATGGATGGTGGAAAGTAAGATGTAGTCATTGTCATCTTGTTTTATGTTACAATGCACAACAAACTGGTACTAAGTCCTTAATGAGGCATGTTGAGCGTTGTTTGGAGCGCAATTTGGTGAAGCCTATAAGGATTGAGTAGTTGTTGTGTTGTTTACTTGAATTTAAAATATTAGTATTATGTTTGGACTTTGGACTTGTTAATCTTAAGGTTGCTACTACTTTGTATTGTTATTAATGTTGTCAGCTGTAGTTGTACTCAATTGTGTCATATATAGCAGCTTTAAAATTGTTATGGGTGTTGCTCTTTCTTTTTTGGATTATGGGTGTTGTAGTTGTTATAGCAGCTGTGTCGTTATAGCCGTGCCTGTGTCGTTATAACAGGCTAGCAGCTGGATTTGGTCTGAAGTTTCTCTCTTCAGTTGAAAGCAGTAGCTGCGCTATTGATTTAGTGCCTATTATTTCCATTGATTTTGCATTGCAGAACTTAAGGAACTTTCTACAATATATTATCTCAGTATTTGTGCTTTCTGCAGCAGCATTTCCAGTCTACAATATTGGGAAGCCTAATGGCCTCTCTAGAATAAACGTCCTCTGTTGTTTAGCGAATTAAGTTCATCAGTATGATATGGAAAAGTTCTGTNTATCATAATAAACTTGGAGTTTATTCATAATTGCACACATCATGGTGTAAACCTGAAGTTTATCAATATTGATAATTTATCCAGTTGGCATAATTGGTTTAGCCATGTTAATTCAAGTATGATGTGCAAAAATAAAAGAGAATTCACATGGGTAAATATTAAAGAGATAGAAAGTTCTTTACGAATTCTCTTATGTTGGTTGTTCTCATTAATTAATATACCAACTAAAATTGGGATTGAATCTCATGAATGCTGGAAATATCAAAGGTGAATATGGGCCCATTCACCCGCCATGTATACCACATAAGATGCATCTATGAGATGGTTACATGTGTGATTATTAATAACCCACAACATGGTGATTGCGAGGTAACTTGCTCAATAATTTAATTTCGAGCATAATTTCCAGATTTCCTATTCAAGATAGTTTATCTTGATAAGTTGGTTTACATCACAGTTGGTTTAGCAAAATAATTTATTGAGTGCCTCCACTTAATAGCTAAACTATTGCTTATGAGAACAAAGTTATATATATCAGTTTGATATACGTTATATACGAAAGTATATTATTTTCTCCCCTCACAAGTGGTTCAGGGTCAGGAACCAAATAATTACATCTTATTATTATTGATGTGCGGTGTATATTATGATTAACACCATAACGCACAAAGATGAGTTCTCAAAGTTGAGGAAACAAGTTAGTTTTTCTAACATGAGGGGGAGACATGATAAACAGTTGAGAAAAAGTTACATGGAATGAATTATTATTTATACATCTCGATCCTCGAATAAGATAATATGAACTTGAAGTTCATAAAAGGATAATTCATGTGCAATTTATTGCAAAGCATGCCAGACGCATTTGCTGACCCAAAGAAAGTAACTATATTCTCATTGCAAATGCTCCTATTAGAATACGTCCTAGAAGGACAAAGTCTATAGTACGCTTAAAGCATATAGACAAATCGGTTTCAAATAAACTTCTTGATAAAGAAGATGAGCAAATGATCAAAATAATCATAATAAAGGAGACAAGTGATCTAGAAGATCACATGACATAATGCTTCATAAAATCTCAATAGAGGTTTAGGTACCTGAAATGAATGAAGAGATCTCTATGTTATGTCTTTATTAAAAATGTTGAAACCGATATAAAATGTTCGTCGACGACATCTATGATACCGCTAAATATATATGAGGATCTTAAGTCTGGTGAAACAATTTCGAATAGAATTGGTTTCATATGAAAGACATGTAGTTTTGAACATGCATGTAGTTCAAACACTTGAAAGTACAAAGTCAATGGTATGTGCAATCAGTTTTCGATATCTTATATGTCTAGCATGACATGAAAACTTGATATGTATCTAAAGTCTATTATATGGCTTATATGACTTAACAATCCCTGAAGGATTTAAATTGCTTAAAGCATATAGAATTCATGGTCATGAAGTACTACATCCTTAATGCAATTTGTGCAAAAATGTATCTTGCTATAACTATAAGCATGATAATATGATAGCAAGAGTTTTCACTTCTATGTGAAGATATTGAACTGACGATTCCAACAAGATCATATGAAGACAATCCATCTCTATCAAGAATGATGATTTCAAGGTGCAATATATTCATTCAAGTTAATATGGCCGATTTGTTTATCAAATATCTGCCAAAGATCTTTTGAAGATGGTGCACAAGATTGGAATGCAAATGCTTAAGGATGTGAATTGATGCTCTCATCAGGGGGAGTTAATACGCGTAGTACTCTTTTTCCCTTACAAGGTTTTGTCCCACTGGATTTTCCTTGCAAGGTTTTTAACGAGGCAACCAAAAGGCGTATTATTAGATATGTGTACTCTTTTTCCTTCTCTAGAATTTTTTTTCCACTGGGTTTTATTTTAGTTAAGGTTTTAACGAGGCACATTATCTGTTGAATAGACATTCAAGGGGGAGTGTTATAAATAGAATTTTATTTATGGTGAATGTCTATATTTAGAGAGATTTTAGGGTTCATTGCTTGGTGGCTAAGTCACCATCTCCCTATAAATAGAGGGTTCTATTCCATTGTAAATCATCCAATATCAATAAGAATTCTCTCTCTCTACTTTTCTCTGCAATACTCTTCTTGTTCTTTTATTGTTTCATAACACTCTCTTTCTTATATATAAGTGGGCATAAACATGGTGAGTTGGCACCTTTTTTTGGCCAAGAATCTTATTTATCTGTTTTTATCCCTTTTTTGGCTTTTCCCCTTCATTCTTTTTATATAATTTTTTTAATAATTGAAATCGATCATTTTCTATTCTAGTTGTTACATCTTATTGTGTTTATTTCAGTTACAAAAAGCTTCTCAACTATCTGGTGCCCCGTTTTTAGTCTCTAAAACCTTTAATTTCCAATATCTTTCCATTTTCTGTTATTAAATGAAGGAAATATGATGATCATGTAAACTATATTATGACACAAAGAAGAAATTGGGTATGACAATATGAAAGATGTTAGCTGTAGGAAGACATCATTAGCTCTGAAAGGACCAAGAGTCCAGCTAAGTGGAAAAGAAACCAGCCATATGTTATTACCTCCTTTTCCTTTTGCTTTTCCTCTTTAAGCTTGCTGCTTTCAAAATTTCTTCTTCCCCTAATTTCTTGCATTCTTACTTTTTTGTCGTTCGATCTCTGTTATTGATTTTTTCCCTTTATGTGCCTAAGTTTTTTCTTTTGTTTATAAAATGTTAAACGAAACATACAAAGATGTCTAATTAGTAAAGACAGATTTTCTTTTATAAAAAGAATGCATTATTATTTTACCATATTTTAAATTTTTTTTTTTATACCCATGAGTGATGAAGACAGTTGGGATGTATGTCTATGAATTTCATAAATCTTTCAATTTAATGTTTGCACATAATTGCCTTGGCATATGGTGGAAACTTGATTTTGAGACTCGTATTTGCTACCACTTATAAAAATCCCATAGGTAGTCGGTCATATCTGAATTTTATCTTATAAAATCGCTTTAATTATCATATATTTCTTGAGTTATTTTATGTCCTAAAGAATATTTCACATGTCAAATGTTGCCAGTAGTTTAGTTGTCACTTTCTTATTAGTAGTTTTTATTTTTGTTCTCATTTCTTCCTTTCACAAAAAAATCAAAGTATCATTTTGTAATACAATGATAACTTCTTTATGCCTGCGCGAAGCGCGAGCAATTTCACTAATTTAGTTATATTTTGAAGTGAAATCGCTAAGTCTTTGGGGCATTCATCTTTTGAGCTTTAAAACAATTGGTTTAATGCCCTTGGGTTTGAACTAGCCTTGTCTAGTAAACAACCCCCCCCCCACCACCACCACCCACACACCACACCCACACACACCCATGCCGTTGTGATTAATAAGTTTAAAACCTGAGATTTTTTTAGTATTAAAATGGTAAGTGGAATTTGTTACTCCAAATTTTATTTGTTAAGTAACCGCAGACATATTCGTTATAAATTTGATAGTCCATGACATTTGGATTTTAATATTATTATGTCGGATGTTTTTCCTTTGCTTTTCTTTTCAAGCAAAGAACAGTTAGAATTAAACATCATTAACATTTTGGTTTTATTTTTTTCTCTTTTTTTTTCTTTCTTTTTTGCTTGAGTCAGAAAAATCAATTCCATGAATCACGATTACATGTTGAGTTGATAGAATGTAACTTTAAAGAGTAATATCGAAGTTACTATACTGTACAAACCCGACACTGAAAAACCAAAGTATTGTTATAAACATTTTTAAAACCGAAAATAAAATCCACCGAACCAAAGTCTTTCAGAATCATACCAAACCGACCGATGAAAGCAAAAACACAAAGGTAAATGTCGTTGCTAGGAAGAAAAACATTTTACCCTGAGCCTGCTCATTCCTTAATTAATGCACATCAATTAGAAGTAAATTTAACAGGACCTTCAGAAGGAAACTTTTCCACAAAAGCAATCTATCTTTTCAATTAAAGGGTGACATAGTGCAACCCAGCTCAGTTTAACGGATTCCTAATCTCTTCTAACTTGCATAACTGATAGTAAAATCAAGAAAGGCAAATGTAAATGATGTCTTGTAACTACTATCTTCTTTTTGTCAACGTGCTCCGTCGTTCAGCTTCTTTCTCAGCAACTAGAACATGGAATTCTGCTTTAAGCATCTCATCCACACCAAGGTTCAAAGACAAGCTCAAGTTAACCATCTCTATTACACCCTCCAAAGTAACCATGAAGTCTAAAGCAGCGAATACCGTGATGGCATTTGCTATCCTGCATATATATTGTCTTGTTTCCGGTGGTGTAGAAGTCAGTTCTTCACTAGAACCGAGTAAGCTTCCTGAATGGGTGTTCTGTGGATCAGACTTATTTACTTGATCCTCTACCATGACATCTTTTACTTCAACATGTTCCCCAATCCAAATAAATCCATTGCAGCCAAGTATCAAGTCAACTCCATACTGATCTAGATGGTGGAAATGCTGTTTACGCCTCTTCACTAGATATGGAGGGATTGTGAGTAGTCGCCCTCTTTCAAGCTATAAGCAAAAAAGAACTATTTAGAAGAATTCAACCAGCTAGAAGTAATAACATATCCGAGCACACTTTCTCAAACAAATTAATAAACAATGTCAGAATTCTGAAACATATTCAAGGGGTTAACAAACAAAATCTTTAAAGCTTTGGCGTAAAATTGACTACCCATTCACCCCTCTCCCTCCACCAAAAAGGGAGAACATGACGAGCAGCAACTGAAAAGTATAGCTCGAAGACTCGTCGCTCAACTGTTAGATCCTATCATGAATCCTTCTCCACTCGACCTTTCCCCAAATAAACACTGGTATACTATGCTGTAACAGGTTAAAGTTGTCATGCTACTATATCCACTAAATAGAATTTATATATACTGCATTGGATATCTGCTGCTGTAAACTGTTTTTGGATGCTGAAACTGTTGGGGACTGCGTTTCAATAGGATAGGACTTTGAATGGAGGCGGCATATGAGTAGACAGTTTTGGTACCGTGTATGCATACTATGTTGGTGAAGCTTTGTAAAGACGATAGTTTATTGGAAATATATGTAGTATGTGCCTTTTTATCAGGTGAAGTAGTATCTGTCAAGTGTCAACTACGTGTTTTGTAACTATATATTTTTACACTGATGAATTTGTAATCGATATGCAAAGAAGAAAAGGTAAGATGTCGTTAGTATAAATGTGTAAGCAAGGATTGGCTCATGAGCTACAAATTTTTAGCCTTTCTGGGAATGATTTAAGGTCATTAGGCAAAACATCTTTTAATGCAGAGCTTCCAAACGAGGCTGCTTTTGTGATGATATTCAGATGTATTATTCTTGATGCAGTAGAGATGTCTAAGCTGGCTCATTGTTTAGACAGTAGATGCCTCTTGGAAATCATTTTTCAGATAAGAAAATTACATCTCAACCATGCAGCTGAGGATGCAGTCAGAACTATTCACAAACCAATTATTAAGACGAGGAGAACTCACAACCAAATAATTGAGAGAACATAGTCTAAGCTTTATCATCAACACAATTTCAGCAGCAAAAATAGTAAATGACAGCATGTCAAATTTAGCAACAGAACAACCTTCACCAATTTCAGCTTTGACACGGTATACACAAGTTCCAGCGCAGCTTTGGGAAAAAATTAAATTGAGAAAAGGATTCAAGATGGTTTTTCTTTTTCTTTTTTCAGGTTACTGCCGCTAGTTTTTAGACTTAGTTTGTGTCCTTGTGTTAGTTGGACCAAATCTGCTCAACTTTAGCAAACTTAAGGGATGATATGTGCTCAGGTACATATTTAAAGGATGACGCCAGACTTTTTTTAATGACATTAGATTTACCCCAAACATAACAGACAATATTGGGCAAAAACTATTTGGACCATAGAAATTTAGCATTAACTTCTAAAACTTCGTCAGACAAATCACATTCCTCCTTCCTACAAGCAAGCAACTCCATGTGAGCTATTATGAAAGACTCTTTTACACCTTATTAAATATAAAAAGTTTAATACATGGTTCTTATCAACCGTAAATCTAACTATATGAAATCCCTTGTGAATGCTACAAAATTATATCCCCCCCCCCACCCCCCCCCCCCTTTGTGGAAGTTGATATTGTATCCAAGTCCAAATCTCACACAAAGGTCTTTTGGTCAAGCAGGTAGGGGGAGAAGAAAAGGTGAGAGAAAATTAAGGTGTCCATTTCCAAGCTAATAATCAATAAAAACTATGAAACAAAATTTTATGTCCTAATTTCAGTTCTGAAAACACACCTTTCCATACTTTTGACTTCTAGCTTGGAGGTGTAGACTGCCATCATGCTGGAAACCACGGACTTCAGCCTGAAGATGTGCAATTTCACTTTGAATATTATACTTGCTGAAAGGAAAAGGAGCATGACGTGCACATACAAATAGAAAGGAGAGATGGGACATGGTTGCATTCATTACACTCCACCGCATGACACACCTTAAATGGTCCTTTCAAGAATTTGACAAATGATCAAAGGAATAAGGGAGCTTACACAGATGACATCATTCTCCACGAATATGGTTCGCATATTGAGTTCATCAATTGCAGTTCGCCTCCTCTGGAATTACAAAATAAGAGAAATTATGAAATTTTAGCATGACTATGACTATGACTCTTGGTAAGACTAAAAGAATGCAACAAATTTTAGATATCCAGGGAAACAAAAAGGAAAAGGAAAATAAAGTATATTTCCTTTATGGGACAAGCTTCAAAAGCTAAATCTTTTCTTCATCACGTGCCACAAAACAATATCCAACTTCTATAGACGTGTCACTATTCTAACTCTTTAGTTTCAATAACCCTTAGGAACTTCAGATCTCTTTAGTGGAAGCTTCAGGAAGTGGGCTCATGCATATTCTTTTTAATTGAACAATAATATAACTTTATACTTATTCTGATACATTCACTGTGCTGTTAGATGACAAATTTAGAGAATGGAATTGAGAAACTTGTAGCCTACCAAGATCTAACTATTTGAATGTTGAGGCAACACATTGTTCTTTTGAATAAGATTCTGGTAGAGTTAAAAGCTAGACAAAAGTCATCCTATGTTGGCAGGCTGAAGTGAATCCATAACAGCAACAACAACAACTGTGCTTCTATCCGAAGCAACTTGGGATCGGCTATAAGAATACATGCTATCTTAGATATAGATTCAACAGGCTAATCTATTCATGTTACCAAAGGAAGTTCCGAGCGACTTTAAATTCCAAAAATACCGAGACAACTTCTTCAAAGTGGACCAAAGTTGATCCATGTTCCTAAAGTAAAATGGGCTATCTTTACGCCTCAGAGGGAAAAAGAGCAGAGGTTAAACTGAGCAATTTGGAAAAATGATATAAAGCAGCCATAGTGAGAATCTTTTCAGCTCTTTTTTCTCTATGGTTTTGGTATGCTCAGGGTTAAAGTGGGTATATAGGGTGAAACAGAATAAAGGAGGTCCAGATTTCAGTACTTACCAGATTCCTTAAAAATGTTTCTTTACATGCAGAAAAGAAGCAACAAAGGCTCCAAATTACACTATCTTGACTTGTGAAATATACAATAAACATAACCATCATCATGGGAACAAAATCAAACCAGAGATCACTTTCAATTAGGATAGTGGTACATAGTAAGTAATAACCTGAATACCATCTGGCAGATTCATTGAAGAGAGCATTAGTACGGCGTCTTGGCTGAAATTAATTTCCAATCTCCATCTCTTTGGAGCAACCTTAACATCAAGAATAATAGTAATCATAAGATATATATCTGAGCCCAAGAACTCATTGATTGCTTACCAAAATAAATGGAGGCCAGAAAAAAGGAGGACACAAGTGTTTTTGTTTTCTCTTTGCCCTCCTAATTCCCTTTCTTTGAAATTCAGCACCAAAAATATGCACTGTTTAGGTTAGGAATATGCTACCCTCAGCTAATGTGGCAGCTTATAAGTACTTTGAACAAATGGTAAACTGAAAAAGACCAGCTCTTTTATGATCATACTAGGAATGACTGAAGAGCAGCAAAATGAATTTAACACTCTCTCCTATTGCTTACAAATACTTGGGGATACAGTTGGAAAGAAGTGTAATTTCCAAGTGAACTGTGCACAAGATGCTCCCCTATTTCAAAGAAAAAAATGGGGAAGTTTGTTTCCACTCCTTAACCCCTGACCAACAATTCAAAAAAAGAGCAACTCTAACATTCCGACAAGTTTTGTGCTAGTTGTGTCTTCTAAGTATAGCCCAAATTTCACAAGGAATTGAAGTAAGACTAGCAGCAAATTGAACGCCCAAACACGAAATCAATTCAACCATAATGAAAGAAATTTGAAAAGAGACTAACAACATGGAATACAAAATCTAGTAATGGGGCTACCTCAATAACACGGCCAACTATGATATCACCAATTTCTGGCTTATACCTGTATTAAAAAAAACATTTTTAAGCTCAAACTTCAGTTTAAGAACTTACAAATCAGCAAAATTCTAATTAACAGCAGCAAACCTGGCCCTTAAAGATCGAACATAGACAAGCTTATTCACGCGCTCAACCACTCCACAGACAGTTGCTACCACTTTCTTACCCATATCCAATGTACCGTGTCCCCTATATATATCAAATCAGAAATAAGTCATTAATACCAATTTCCATAATTTGCCCTAAAATACAACTAATTAAAAGGATTAGAAGTAGGCACTTGAGTGCGCCATCTTCGTCGACGGGGATGGTGTCGGCGACAATGACAGTGGCATTGGTATTAACTTTTGAAGAAAGGGATTCCAACTGCGCCAATGCTCTTTCGTATCTTAGCTTTTGGGTGTTGCTGAATGGTAGTTGTACGCCTCTCATCCCTGATTTGGTGTCTGCCTACGGCGTAGACGAAGAATACGAAAAAGGAAGGATAGGGTCACTCTTGAGAACTACTATTGCAGAATTATAAACCCTAAACCCTGCATACGCACTCTTTTAATTGTTTGAATGGGGTGGATGAAAAAGAACGAAAACAAGAAGAAAAGAAAATTGGGTCTATAAGTGAATGATTTTAAAATATAGGGATTGTATTTGTAGTTAAGTAATATTATAAAGGTATTTGATGTAACTAGTTTCTCGGCATTTTATTAATAGTTCCGATTTTATCAGATAATATCAATATTATTAAAATAAAGCTTTTTTTTTTTGAGAATAAAAGATTTTATTTAATTTAAAAGCAGGTTACATAGTTCCAGTAGCATTATCTGCTGCATTACAAAGAGCCTCGAGGACATGCACATTCCCCATTTCGGCTAAACTAAGACAAGTAGTAGAGTTTAGTTTCTTAGTCAAATACACACAACCATACTTATTCATTGCTAAATTATTTAATACTAAGGGCAATGGATTAACAAAAACTTGTTTCTTCCTTCCATGCTTGAGCCCATCCTTTGCCATTTTATGAGCTACCTTGTTTCCATCCCTGAAGCTATGGATGATTTTCGGGTGCCTCAGCTGGTGCATTAACCACCTGCAGTCAGAAATAATTGATGTATAAGACAATTTGTTCAAAAAAACTGCATGGATGAGGTCCGTTGCATCTGTTTCCACTATCAATGGTGAGAGTCCATGATGAACGGCTGTCAAGAGCCCAAGTCGTAGTGCTTCCAGTTCAGATTGGAGTGGTGAGGTAGACGGTTTTGAATCCTGAAAACCTAGTATCCAATCTCCTCTATGGTTTCTGAAGACCCCTCCTAATCCACCCATGTTCAACGTTCTTTTGAAAGCGCCATCAATGTTCAACTTAAAATAATTATGGGGTGGTTTGGCCCAAGCAATCTTTATAGCTATGGAATGAGTTGAAGCAGCTTCCTTAGATGTTAGATGGAAGTATTCTAGGGCTAGGGAGATAGCATGGGAGTGACTGTAATTTAGAGAAAGATTGTTATGGTTGTTATTGTTTCTATTTGACCAAATGGACCAAATAACGAAGGGGAACAAAAAATCCCAGGGAGGAATATTTGTTGAAGTAATAGTCTTTATGTTCCTGGTTAATTTGATCCAATCTCTGGAGTTCCTAATTTGTGAATAATTAATACCAAGTGAAGACCAGAAAGGTTTAACGGAGTCACATTTCAAGAAAATGTGCTCAATAGTTTCTTCTCCCTTTTTACAAGTGGGGCATATGGGATCAATATTAATACCAATATGACTAAGATATTTCCGGGTGGGGAGCCTACTGTGAATGCATTTTCATAAGAGGAATTTAATTTTGTTCGGACAGTTTGAACTCCAAACCCAATCAAATGAGTGAGTATTATTATGTCCATTATTAAAGAGACTGTAGCACGATTTAGTAGAGAAATTGCCATTAGCATTCAATTTCCAGTAGTAGGTATCATGGTTTAAGTTATTAGGCTCAAGTGAATAGATGGCATTTTTAGTATGGTAAGGTAATTCGAAAGGTATTTTTGAGAGATCCCACTTGTTATTAAGCCAAAGATCCTTAATACTAAGGTTTGTAGTAGTTAAAGGTATAGGTCCCTCAATGATATTTCTAAGGGTGTTCGCCTTACGAATCCAGTTCGAATCCCAAATATTCATGGACGAATTTTTGTGAGGGATCCAATTCAACCCTTTGTTACACAACTCCCAACCTTCGATAATACTCTTCCAGATGAATGAGGTATGTTTTATGTTTTCTGAAGAGCCATAGAGGGATGCTAAGGTCTGAGACCAAGGAAGAAGAGGATTTTGAAGGATTCTCCATGTAAGGTTTGCTAGTGCCACTAGATTTTTTTCTTTTGCCACATGGATTCCAATACCCCCATTAGTTTTGTCCTTGGTTACAGTATCCCAAGATATAAGATGAATCTTTTTACAGGTGGTCGATGAGCCCCAATTAAATCTTCTTTAGATTTTGTCAATGCTATTGAGAATCTTAATAGGAAGGAAGTTATATTGCATAACATGGTTTGGAATACTATTAAGAGAAGCATTTGCTAAAGTAGTTCTTCCAGCCATATTAAGGATTTTGGATTTCCAAGAAGACAATTTAGAGTTCATTTTATCGATGATGAATTGGTAGTCGGAGGGTCTAGGTTTTGTGTTTGTTATAGGAAAGCCTAGGTATTTGCCAAACGATGTACTACAATTTATATTAAAAACTTTGGAAAGATCTTTTTTGGTGTTTATAGGGCAATTTTTTGAAGTGATGATTTTTGACTTATCCTTATTGATTTTTTGACCAGAAAGATTACAAAAATCCTCAAGACACTTTAGGATTGTTCTAGGGGATTTATTATCAATCTGGCACATTAAAGTAAGATCATCGGCATAAAAAAGGTATGATAGTTTGTAACTCTTTTTTCCTAGACTAATTGGTGACCAATTACCAATGTCAACCTGGTGGTTTATGTTAATAGAGAGCATCTCAAGGCATAAAATAAAGATATAAGGGGAGATGAGATCCCCATGTCTAATTCCCCTGCTTGGACAGAAGAAATTGCTTCTACTCCCATTGGCTAAGACTACTATACTGCTTGAAGTGATACATTCCATGATTAGGGAGATAAATTTTGGGGGAAATTTAAAGTAATTGAGAGTTCTGAATATGTAAGACCATTCAAGCCGGTCAAAAGCTTTTTCCAGGTCGATTTTCAGTACCAGGGAAGGTTTCCCATATTTTTGTCTATGCATCTTGGAGATTAACTCTTGTATAATAATAGCGTTATCACTAGTACGTCCGCTTTTTAAAAAACTAGATTGGTGCGGACTAATAATATTTTGTAAAAAAGGCTTAAGTCTATTGGCAAGAGTTTTAGTGATAATTTTATAAATAGTGTTACATAAGCCAATTGGCCTATAGTTTTTTTTAGAGAAATGGCATTAGGAATTTTTGGGATAAGGCACAGATAAGTATCATTTATCCCATTAGGAAGCTTGCCAGTTTCAAAAGTAGTTTGACAGAGATAAGTGACTGAATTTTCCACCAAATCCCAGTGTTGTTGAAAGAAATAAGGATGGAGGCCGTCTGGACCAGGTGATTTAAAAGGTTTAAAACTAAAAACTGCATTTTTTAGCTCATTTTTGAAAAAGGGATTGTCTAACATTTGGAGGTTAATATCTAAGTAACTGGTAGACTTTTCCTTTATCAGAGACCAATTGGAAGATTTGTGATTGGTGGTGAAGGAATTACTAAAAAAATTATAAACATAGTTCAAAATGCCACGAGGGTCATCAATCCAGCTACCATCAGAATTTTTGAAGTACATAATTTTATTGGTTCTCTTGTTATTAGTGGCACAAATATGGAAGAACTTGGAATTTGAGTCACCTTCGTTTAGCCAGTTAACCCTGGAGCGAATTTTCCAGTAATCTTCATCTATTTTTAGGAGATTATTATACTCAGTTTTCAGATTTAGTTCAAGATTATGGAGAAAATTGCTATGACCATACGAAGGTGACTTTTGAATACCATTTAATCTGGCTAATAGGATTTTTTTTTTTTACTAAATCTCCAAAGGTATTATTCTTACATTCAATAATACTAATTTTAAACAAGTTTGATGCTTGAACGAAGTCTCTATTGCTCCAGCAAGAGCTCACTATATTTTTGAATTTAGGATGTCTACACCAATAAGACTCCATTCTAAACGGTTTAGGGAGAGGGTTTGCTGGCTTAGGAACAATGTTTATCAAAATGGGGTTATGGTCAGAGTGAGTCCTTGGAAGGTGAATTACACTAGTATTAGGAAAAATTTGTAACCAATCATCATTTGCTAATACTCTATCCAATCTTTCCTTAATTCTAGTACTAGGGCACTTATTATTGTTAGACCACGTAAATTTTCCACCTTTGAATCCTAAATCCATAAGGTTGCAATAATTAATTTTGTTCCACAACTTAAGAGCCCTTCTTCTATTTATAGGATTGCCACCTAGTTTATCTTCGGCTTCCAGGACATCATTTAGATCCCCACCTAAGAGCCATGCACCCTTATAGTTATCAAAAATACTAGTAATGTTATCCCACATGGTATTTCTTTTAGACATGCTAGTGCTAGCATAAATAGTAGTAAAGAGCCAAGTTTTGTGAGTAGGAATTACCTCAATGAGTGCATGAATTTCATTGTTACGCCTTGCTTACATTAACCACATTTGTATCCCACATAAAGGCCATGCCTCCTGATTGACCCTCAGCCGGAACCTCTATCATAGGGACACCATGCATGGGTGATGGGTGGATATTAAGTCATGAAAGTTTCGTTTAAATTCACCATTGTTACCACCTCTTATATTCCAGATAACTATATTTTTAGCAAGATTCATTTGATGGTGATTTGGGAGGACATGACCATTGACTTGTACTGGTTGTGGGAATATGGGGTTCCTTCTTAGTGAGATAACAAGGATCATAGCTAGTTTCCCCACAGTTGGGTCCTGGGGAGGCCTCATGTCCACTGTGCATTTGAACAGTGAGAGTGGACATGTAAGAATAAGTCTCTTCTCCCTCATCTCCTCGAATAGATATACTTTTACTTCGTCTAGGTTTGAAACCTCGACTGTATGCTCCCCTACAAGATCTATCTCCCCCTCCATTTCTTCCTCCCCTGGATTTCCTAGGGTTTGAGCTACTGGAGGTTCTTGAAAGTGTGGAATTATTGGAGCTTGGTTCACTGGAACCTCCTGTTGCATGTGGTTCTGGGCTAACTCCCAGTTCATTAGGATTGGGTTCAAGGCCATCATCTCCTGGGGTGGGAAGAAGGGCAGTTCCAGGCCCATGTTTTGCGGGAGGTATGTGTTTTGAGCATAGTGAGGGGGGAGATTCCACTGGGCCCTCATTGATTGGATAAGGTTGTTATTCATCCCCCGAGCAAGTGGTTGCATGATGTTGTTTACCCAAATATGATTTAGGTAATTGCTCATTGAAAGATGTAGACCCTCTGAGTAAATAAAGCTTTGAGTAAATAGTTGTACATTAAAGGATATGGAAAGGTTAGGATGATTGATATCGTCAAAATCTATGAAGTTGAACAATAAAGTTCAATTAGATGCATGTGGAATAATTTTACTTATTTTGATTTTATGAGGTGCAAACATGTAATGAACAATATCTTATCTAACACTTGCATTCGAATCAGTTGTTCTTCATGGCCAGGACTCTTGTTACGGGGGATTTGCATCTATACCCTCTTTCTGGGCCACGTTTTAACTTGTGCCCGCTTTGCAAAAAAAATTGCAAGCGTACCCACTTTTTCACGTAACTTCAGCATACGGAGCTGAAGTAGCAAAGGCAATCGCGCAAAACTTCAGCATTCTAGTAGACGGGCCTGAAGTAGCAAAGGCAATACGCTTAAGTTTTTTCGTCCTGGATAAGATGCTGAAGTTATTTAGTTCATTTGTAAAAACTTCAGAACTAAAATAGCTAAAGTTTTTTTGTCCTAGATTCATTAGTTTTGTCATAAAACTTTTTCAAAAACTTCAGCAGAAGATGCTGAAGTTATTTAGTTCATTTGTAAAAACTTCAGCACTAAAATAGCTGAAGTTTTTTTGTCCTGGATTTATTAGTTTTGTCATAAAAAATTTTCAAAAACTTCAGCAGAAGATGCTGAAGTTATTTAGTTCATTTGTAAAAACTTCAGCACTAAAATAACCGAAGTTTTTTTTGTCCTGGATTCATTAGTTTTGTCTTAAGACTTTTTCAAAAATTTCAGTAGAAGATGCTGAAGTTATTTAGTTCATTTGTAAAAACTTCAGCACTAAATAAGCTGAAATTTTTTTGTCCTAGATAAGCTTTTTCAAAAATTTCAGCAGAAGATGCTGAAGTTATTTAGTTCATTTGTAAAAACTTCAGCACTATATAGGCTGAAGTTTTTTTTGTCCTGGATTCATTAGTTTTGTCATAAAGCTTTTTCAAAAACTTCAGCAGAAGATGCTGAAGTTATTTAGTTCATTTGTAAAAACTTGAAGTTTTTGAAAAAGCTTTCTAACTTACTAGATAAATAATTACCTTATTCTTTCATAGTGTATTACTACTATAAAATTATCAGATTGCTAACAATATGTAAATCATAAATTTTGGAAATAGTAAACGTGAAAAGAACATAATTACGTGAAAATATTCACAAATTATTGTCTACTAACTTACGTAATTATTTATAATTTATTTTTAAATAATCTGATAAACATACTTATGGCAATCATCCCATGAACTGAAGTTTCATAGCAGCACCAACAGCAGCAGAAGAAAGAAGAAGAGGAAGAAGAAAAAGAAGAAGAAAATGAAGGAGGACAAGGAGGAGGAGAAAGGGGTTGAAGTTGTTTAAAAAGTGGGTACAAGTTAAAACTTTTAAAAAAATGGGTATAGGTTAAATGGGGGCGACCAAATAGGGCGCCCCGTGCAATTTTACCTTAAATATTCAACTGAAAATATTAATATGGTTATTNTTTTCCTGAGTACTCATTCAAATTGAGGAAGATCAATGTATGCTGCTTGGCATTTAATTGGTTTTCTGTTAATATATTTCAATGTATTTTCATGTATTTCATTGTATTCATTGTCTTTTTTTTCATTGTAATTCAATGTATCTTGTTGTATTCCATGTATTTCAGTGTATTCACTGTCTTTTTTTCATTGTATTTCAATGTATCCCGCTGTATTCTATGTATTTTATTGTATTCACTGTCTCGCTATATGCCATGAATGTATTCATATGTTTTCTTTAATTAATATAATTTATGTCTTCAGATGTATTATATAATTTCTCTGAAGATTGCTATGTTTTTGAGGTATTTTTCGGTTGAAAATCTTTTTTATAACTAAAAATACAAAATTTGTTTGTTATAATTGAGTTTGTTGAGTTATATTAGGAGTCTATTATGTTAATTGATTCACTTTCCGTTTTAAAAATAGTGTAATCCCCTATTTCACGCCGCCAATACAGTCGAATATAATAATCTGTCCAGCTGTAATCCCATGTTTCACTCCATGAATATAGACGAATACACTCAAATACAACAACTAATTAGCTGGACTTCCCTGATTCACGCCTATTTTTGCTACTGTATTCATAAATACAATAGCTTAAATACATCAAATACATCTTATAACCACAGAAAAGGTATCTATAATCCGTAATATAGAAAATGGTATCCATAGATGGCTAATTACTACTAAAAGAGTGCTTTATGAAAAATTCTCTTACTTATATTCTACCATTTTATTGGGGCATTTGCATTTATATCCGCTTTTTGGGTCACGTTTTAACTTGTCTCCGCTTTGCAATAAAAGTTGCAAGTGTACCCACTTTTTCGCGTAACTTCAGCATACGGGGCTGAAGTAGCAAAGGCAATCACGCAAAACTTTAGCATTCTAGTAGAAGGGCCTGAAGTAGCAAAGGCAATCACGCAAAACTTCAGCATTCTAGTAGACGGGCCTGAAGTAGCAAAGGCAATACGAACTTCAACAGAAGATGTTAAAGTTATTTAGTTCATTTGTAAAAACTTCAGCACTAAATAAGCTGAAGTTTTTTGTCCTGGATTCATTAGTTTTGTCATAAAGCTTTTTCAAACACTTCAGCAGAAGATGTTGAAGTTATTTAGTTCATTTGTAAAACTTCAGCACTAAATAAGTTGAAGTTTTTTTGTCCTAGATTCATTAGTTTTGTCATAAAGCTTTTTCAAACACTTCAGCAGAAGATGCTGAAGTTATTTAGTTCATTTGTAAAAACTTCAGCACTATATAAGCTTAAGTTTTTGAAAAAGCTTTCTAACATACTAGATAAATAATCACCTTATTCTTTCATAGTGTATTAGTAATATAAAGTAATCAGATTGCCAACAATATCTAAATCATAAATTTTGGAAACAATAAACGTGAAAAGAACATAATTACGTGAAAATATTCACAAATTATTGTCTACTAACTTACGTAATTATTTATAATTTATTTTTAAATAATCTGATAAACATACTTATGGCAATCATCCCATGAACTGAAGTTTCATAGCACCAACAACAACAACAAAAGAAAGAAGAAGAAGAAGAAAACGAAATGAGGAGAAAGGGGGCTGAAGTTGTTTAAAAAGTGGGTACAAGTTAAAACTTTTTTTAAAAATGGGTATAGGTTAAATGAGGGCGACCAAATAGGGCGCCCCGTGCAATTTTTACCTCTTGTTATTGATCTAACATCCCTCTTGAAAATAGTACCAGTGTTACTACCTTCAAATTACATTACAAAAGTATGCGATTAAAACTAATAAGTATCAAATAATTATGTATCAAAATAGTTCATAAATTCCTTTATAATGGCGTAAAAGTAAGTATTTTTAGGTATATATATATAGTTACTTTAATTTATGACTTATAAAGAGTAAGTATTTGTTACGTATCCTTTAAAATATAAATGGCTAGCGTTTGTCAATCTATGAAAATGAATTGCTAGTTAGATAGTACTAGTATTGTTTTGTGATACAAATGGAGGGGAATGGAATATATAAGGCAGAGGTGATTAGAAGAATTCTCCGCAGCTTCTTCTCTCCCTCACAATCCTACCAACTTTTAAAAAAAATTCTTCTTCTTATGAATCAATCATTTGTAACCTCTCCTAAACCTTCTCTTAACCAGCTTTCAATGGCTGCTAATTCTCTTTCCTTTTTCCTAAACTTAACATTATTATTTCAAATGCAAAGAGCTGGATGGCCTTTTGGAGCCTTTCTTCTTCTCTTCCTCTCCTTGGCCTCCTGTCTCTCTTGCTTTCCCATCAAACCTCCTTGATCACCACCACCAATGCCATTGTACAAAAACCTATTGATCAACCAGAGGTGGCAAATGGACCGGTTGGATCAGACTTTTCTGTCTTCCGCGAGGCACCTGCTTTTCGCAATGGGGAGACATGTGGATCTTTGGCCACGGACCGGATTCACGTGGCCATGACCCTTGATGCTAATTATTTAAGAGGTACCATGGCTGCTTTGTTATCAATTCTCCAACATTCCACTTGCCCTGAAAATGTAACATTTCATTTTCTATGGGTAAGACATGAACACGAGGTATTCTCAAGCATTAAGTCCACATTTCCCTACCTCAACTTTAAGGTCTACATCTTTGATGTCCACAGGGTCCGTGGCCTAATTTCCAAGTCTATACGTCAAGCTTTAGACCAACCCTTGAATTATGCAAGAATATACTTGGCTAATATGATTCCTGATGAAGTGAAACGTGTAATTTATCTTGATTCTGACCTTGTCATGGTTGATGACATTGCCAAATTATGGAAGGTTGATTTAGGTGACAAAGTTTTGGCTGCACCAGAATATTGTCATGCAAATTTTACCACTTATTTTACAGAAACATTTTGGTCTGATCCATATATGCCAAGAACATTTGAGGGGCGAAAACCGTGCTATTTTAACACAGGGGTGATGGTAATGGATGTGGATAAGTGGAGACAAGGAAATTATACAAAGAGAGTTGAGGATTGGATGATTGTGCAGAAGCAAAAGAGGATATATCAATTGGGTTCTATGCCTCCATTCTTGCTTGTATGGGCAGGAAATATAATGCCAATTGATCATAGATGGAACCAACATGGATTAGGTGGTGATAATATTGAAGGTAAATGCAGGAGTTTGCATCCTGGGCCTATTAGCCTACTCCATTGGAGTGGCAAAGGTAAGCCATGGTTGAGATTGGATTCAAGAAAACCATGTAGTGTTGATCATTTGTGGGCTCCTTACGATCTTTATCGTTCCTCCAGACATTCATTTGAGGAGTGATGTGTCAATTTATAGCCAAATGCGGATTCAGGATATAAACTTGATGGGTTTATCAATCTTTAAGGTTTTTAGTACAAAATAAATTGTATTTCTGAAACTACGGATTCAAAATTTAATATTTGTTGAAATTTTAATGACAAGATTCAGTTGAACTCATTAAATATAGGCTGCATCCGCTTTTGTCCGGGGCACAGGTTAAATATATAAGGTTTGAGGGAAGTGTATTTTACATTAGGAAGAGAAGCAAACATCAGATAAGTAAAAAAAAAGGAAGGAAAAAAAAAATGAAATTTTATCCCAAAAAAAAGAAAAGAATAGATACTTGTGTTTGTTTTCTAATTTAGTAAGCAAAGAGGAGGAGGGAGGATGGAAGATTATTTTATTAGCTTCTAGCACATGATAATTTATGTAATCAAGAAAGATAGCTAGAAGCAAAGAAATTCCCTGATTCCTCTTATAGTTTATGAAATGGATATTATATATATATATATATATATATATATATATATATATGGTCATCTAAATAAGATCACTGATGACTCTCTGATATTCACAGCAACTATGATTTGATTATTTTATTGTACTACGCTAAATTAGTACAAGCCTGCTGCTAATTACCTTTGGAGAAGACTCAATATGTTCTGTTCTCCTATATTCTTTTTAGTTTGCTCTATTCACTCGTTCCGCATGATGCATGCTTAATGCAGGAATTGTCTTTACCAATTAACACTATGAACATACTGCAAAGAGTTTACTTGAAATAAACTTGCTAAATTTCTGCAAATCATAAAAGGAACAGTGTTGAGTCTTGATGCTGTTGGAAGTTTGTGTTTAGTTTTTGATCCACAATGACAGAACAGAAGCAGAGGACAAGTATTAGCGAGAAATAAAAATCATTGGTTGATCAATATACTTCCAAAGCAATAGCTTTAATTAAAATTGTTATGCATAACACAAGTATACAGTTGATCAAAGAGCATAATCAGATCAGGCAAAATCAAGAAACCAGAATCTCTGTTATATGGTAGCTAAGCTTTCTTGTCGTTTTCGGTGTAAGACCTGCGTAAAGCTTCCTTCTTACTATTTATAAAGGCTTCTGTCTTCTCATTAATGTTGGAAGTCACATTTAGAGAATTAGGTCTTCTTCTTGCCGCACCAGGAATTTGCTTAGTTTCACTTCTTTCTTGAGCTATTTCTTTGATGCTCACAAACTTCTTTGTTCCTTTCTCTTTGTTGTTTCCACCAACTATCTCCAAATGCCTGAACTCGATCTCTATATCACCATTTAAATCAGTTGGTGATTCAATAGGGACTTGGTTTGTAGATTTATCATAAAATACTGTTGGATGATTATTACCCATAGTTACCCAAATTATGTTGATGATGAAGTTGAAGACGCGATTACATATGTTGGGTGATTGAGAATTCTGAATGTTGCCTCCTTTTTCCATTGATATCTTCTTGATTGATGGACTTGTGTTGTAGAAGTAGTAGTAGTAGTAGTAGTTGTGTGCACACATGTATATGATGAACCAAAAGGATAAAAAGAAAATGATTCTATTCTTACCAAGCTGGGCAACATTACCACACTTTTTTTGTAGTGTGATTCTTTGCTCTTTCTACCCTAAAGCATTATGTCCTATCCGCTATATATCCTTAGGATAAGGTATTTACATTTTTTACAATATCAGAAAAACATTATCATAGGTCATATAGATGCAGCTGCAATTCTTATGAATGATTTGTATGAATGTGTAAATATTTTTTAAATCATCTATGCAATTCTATCCTTTATGTTGTGTTATCATTGGCTTGTTTTCCATATCATGCTCCTATAGTCAAAAGTTAAATACCTCCCTTATCCGAAGCACAATTCATATTCCAATCAGCAAAAGATAGATGTGTCTGTGTTAAATGTCATTTTACATTCTTTCCCCACATTTTTTCTTCTCGACACATCCTTGAGTTCTATGTGTAGGTTCCTTCCAACCATGTACCTCAAATTAATCTTGAATCTAACCGTCTAATTTCCCTATTTGATCATATATTGCTCTCATGTGTCTCCCCATTATCTCAACGTGAAAGTTAAGTGATCAGTAGCGCAAAATTTGAACTACAATGTCACCAGTTTGAATCTTTATTCAACAAGAAGAAAAAAAAAGGTTCCTTCTCCACTAAAAACGAAAAAGGTCAATTCTTCTAAACTGATAGTTTGAAGCAATGTTTTAAAAGGCGGGGGCGTGAGGCGTGAGGCGAGGCGTAAGCCTTGAGACATGGGGCGTGAGTCCCACGTATCTTTAAATTTTACTAATTTCAAGAATTTTAACATAGTATAAAATAAAAAATAATTATAAAAATTACATTAAGATCACAAAATTGTAATAAATAATATATTAAAATATTTATAAATTATAATTCAACTATGAATAATAGGAAAAGTATGACATATATCATAATATGCAAATTAGCTACGACGTCGTTACAACTCAAACATCAAAAGTAATGTATTCAATACGAAATCTTATATGTATCTCTTAAGGTCTAATGAATCTTGAAAGAATTTCGATATTATAATTTAAAATTTTTCTTAAAATACTCCTTTTATTTAATATGCTTTCTCTTTCAAAGAGAATTTATATAAAAACATGATTCACAATTTAAATATGATTCTCTAGCATCATTTATTTTTAAGTTTCGACAAGTTAATAAAGTGACACATAATTCACCATACAATATCATGATAACTAATTATTTGTAAATAGTTACTAGCTAATACTAAGCTATTAAATTAATAAGTATTGTATCTGGTAAATGAAAAAAATTATTTAGAAAAATAACTTTTAAAAAATTATGGATTAGTATATAGTAAAGACATAACAAAAGTTAATAAATAAATACTTTTTAAATGAAAGATTTATTTAAAATTAACTAATACAGCAGTCTTAGTGGATAACGTGCAATAAATTTTTATTTTAATTATGACATAAAATACTCTCAACTTAATGATTTATGATTAAGAAAAAAGTAATTTTGAATAGTCAACGATTTGTTAAGAAAATTTGAGGATTTACAAAGTTAGTTACTTACAATTGCATAAAGTTCTAATAGGCGAGCCCAGTACGCTGGGCGTTGAGCGTTGGGCGTTGGGCGTGTCTGGGGTGTAAGCCCCGATGGCCGAGGCATAAGTCTCACGGAACTAAGCCCCACACATAAGCCCAGGAGTGTTTTACGAGTCATCCGCCTCGGGGCGAGTCCCATTTCTGTATTTTAAAACAGAGGTTTAAAGAGTTTAATCAGTTGAAAAATTCTTACTATTTTTTTGCCTAACCACATCCTTGGATATTTGAAAACCGACCGAATCGTACCGCACCGAACCGATTTTTAGGTTTCTTTTAAAGAAATCGTAGGTTTTTATATAAATCTATAACCGTACCGATAATTAGGGTAAGTTTTTTATTTTATAAAAATAAACCGAAAAACTAGCGAACCGTACCGAATAAATTTTATATGTGGAAAATATATTTATATAGTAAGTTTAAAACTAATAAAGCATTAAATTTTTCATTGGGTCTTGGAATTATGAAAACTGTTACAAGCCAACAAGTAATTAAACTCAAAATATTAATTCCTAAAATCTATTATGCTACTTATACTTAAACTAAGTTATTTCAAGTATCTTTATTAGCAAGAAACAAAGTGTTCTAGCAATTATGAGTAGCAAACTACAATGTATTGAATATGTTTGCTTTCATACAATTTAGATTTATCTTTTTGAATATTTTAATATAAACTTTATTCTTGAGTCCCGGCTTGGTTAATATCTTTTCACTCGTGTGATTTATATTTTCTTTGCTTTTACTTGGTTTCTTTTACGTTGCTGTCGAATAGTTGATGGATCTGTACTCTAGCCATCTCTCATGTTTTTTAATTTATCAGCCTTTAAACAGTAAAAATGTCTAGAGAGTTTTGATAAGTCCTATAAAAGAACATATGTTATTGCATTCTACTTCTATTGGTGAATTTTACATGACATTTTAAAAAATACCGAAAATTAACCGAACCGTACCGATATCGAAGTGAAACCGACATGATTGGGACGATTTCGAAAAGTCTAATTTTGGTTATACATAATAGAATAACCAAAAAATTGGTATGGTACAAATTTTATAAAATAATCGTCCAAACCGAGATAAGCCAAAAGTTAAAAGTGCTTATAAGCCAAAAATAAGCCAAAAGCCATAAGCTGGTCACCCCCAACTTATGAATTTTTAGCTTATAAGCACTTTAAGTTTGACCAAGATTTTTACTATTTTATCCCTAAAATATTCCTTTTCAAAATAAAACTCCTACATCGATACTCACTTCCTCACGTATTTTTTCAACCTAACCCCCCCTCCCCCTCCCCCCTCCTCTTCAAGTCTGTAATTCTGATAGTCTATTTGAGGTAAGCAAATTCTCTATTCTTTTGCATATTTGTATCTATGTGATTGTGTATTAATTTTTGAACTGTATGTAATAAACGGGACACAACAAATTTTTTGTGTATTGCTTTGTAAGTGTTGTGGTGATGAAGATAATGTTTCTCTTCAAATATTTTATCCTATTTATTAGGTTTATTCTTTTACTGAAAAACTTTTGTTAATTTATTAATTATTATAACTTATAATAATATGATTATCATAAAATAAATTACTATTTATCATAAAAGTTATCTTATCTAATCACAGTTGTATTTAAAATAAAATGACAAATAGAATATTTTGTATTTGGATCTATCTGGAATCTAAAATTTTGAAGAAATTACGCCCTTATAAGTGTAAACAGTTCTAAGGTTATTCAAGTCATTTTAACAAAAAAAAAGAGCTTATCAGCAGTTTTTTATCAAATACTGCAGCACCTTATTATCAATTTCAGCACTTGTATCCAAACACGTAACTGCTTATTCATTAAATCAGTTTCAGCACTTAAAAGTGCTTTTCACCACCTAAAGCTTATTAGCTACTTTAAATCAGCTAATCCAAACGGGCTCTAAATACTTTTGAGTAGAAGCAGAATATTTNTTAAATACCTAATAGAATAACAATGTTGATATTTAGCGTATAAAAGGATATCAACTAATAAATACGGCCTAAATCTAAAAGGAATGCAAAGTGGTCAAAACTTTGTCTAATCCGAAATATTAGGAAATTAATTTAATGACTATTTATATCTATATCTATATCTATTATTATCTATATCTATACTATATTAAAAGCACGAAGGCCCTTAGCGAAATGTCGTTCGCCTTTTTTACCCTTTAAAAATAGAGTTCACACTGGACAATATAGTAATTTTAATATTTTTCTAATATGTAGGAGTGATCATTTAATTATTTTCCTAAACTGGGATATTGGAATCAACTATAATTCTGAATATTTATTTTTTCCATATTTAGGATTCTACAAGCAATTAGAATTTTTTCTCATATAGGTTTCCTTATTTAAAGCCCATTAATATTAAAGTTGTTGTAAACTACAATATATATTTTTTTCATTCAAAACTTAGAAATTAAGAAGTTGTATTTGTACTACTTTTTTTCGTCCAATTAGCACTACTGAAAATAGGCACACATAAGCTATATATAACACAAAAGTAAAATACTCCTTATATTAGTCAAAATTAAGAGGAACATCGAATATTAAAAAAATTAAGGAACAATAATTGTAAAAGCATTTTGTTAATTGAATTTTCTCTTGAAATTTTAAATGATATTACAATTTTATTTTTCGACAAGTTTGTCTAAGTATTATGTTATTACATGTTATACGTAAAACGTAGGAATCAATTTTAAAATTAAGTTTTTAATGTTTGATTTAGTTTTTTACAATTTTTTGAGGCTATTTTCCTTCTAATGTCTTTTGTAATATGACATATTTCGGGTATTTAGATTCTTAATTAAAATCAATGGTTTAAATTTTTATCATACATTAATAATTTTTTAATATTAATAAATAAATTGAAAAGAACAATCGAATAGAAAGAAGATTGATTTATTTCATTTCTAATTATCAATATTCAATTTAGGTAAATAAATATGCAACATGAACCATCGAATAGGTTATTATTTGTACATAAGATAAAAGAGTTGTAATCCTGTTTTTATCATTTTGGAAGTGCAAGTACTTTTATTTTGTACTCATGTAAAGAATTTTGTGTTATTAAATTTAATATTAACATTACATAAATGTTATTAGATTTTACCATCTTTGTGTCGTTATAAAAAAATAAAAATAAGAGAGGTGTGCGTAATTCTCAAACTGCAATAGAAGTTTGTGTTATAAGGAGAATCTCAGAGAAAGTTTTCGAAATTATCCCAAATTGTGATTATAGCTAAATATTAAAACTTTGGATGAGTTAATATTAAGCTTTTAATTGATGAAAAAATATTTTTTTTAATATTTAAAATAAATAATTAAATTAGCTAAGTAGCAAAAGAATGCAATTCAATTTTCCCCCCAAAATTATCATAAAAGTAAAATTATTTTCCAAATAGAAAAAACTACTAGGATATATGAAAGAATAAGAAATAGTGTAAAACCAAGTATTGTGTATTAAGAGTCAAATCAGTAAAAATGCAAACTTGAAACAATAAAAATGAAACAGTAGAAGACAAATTATATTCTATGTGATTTGTCATTAGTTATTTTTCTTTTTTCCTTTTGTAAATATTCCCACAGATTGGACTCCCTATATTTTTTTCAGCGTATGTAGTTGTTTGCTGTAAAATATTAATTTAATATTAATTATTTTTAGACTTTAGTCACATGTACCTTTTTTCTAAGAGCCATAAGGCAAATCTATCATGCCCAAATCTCAAAAGGACCAAGAGATTATATTTTTAAATTTGTGTTATTTGCAAAAAGTATTTTCATGTTACTTTTTTTCCGATATTAGATACAAAACTAATAACAATTTTTATAAGATATTTCACATAATTCTAAGGACTTCTATGATGCATAATTTCTTCTTTTTATTGAACTAACTAAAGTGATATTAACATTCTATCAATTTTATGAACTTACTTTGTGTCTCAAACACTTTGCTTAATGTTTTTTTATTTTATTTTTAAGACGATATATTTATTGATATAAGAAACATGCGCTTTATAACATGCGCAAAGCGCGTACCCTAAGTAGGCGTTTGGACATGAATTCCAAAAAAAAAAAAAATCAAATTTGGAATTTCATTGAATTGAGATGAAGTTGTGTTTGGTTATAATTTTTGCAACATATTTGGATGTCTTTTTTTCAAAATCATGAAACATGATTTATACCCCACAACTTGTAAAAAATATCAAAACCACCCCAATTTGATTATCCTACTTGAAATAAACAATAAAACATGCTATTGTTTAACTGTTATCATATTCTTTACTGCAATACACAGAAAATGTAAAATCAATATCACATTTTCTAATTCTACTAACACACAGAGAGAACGTCATGTTGGAATATCACACTCTGCGTTAACACCTAAGTAAAGTACTACTTAAATAATAAAGTTTAAGTGTTTCATCACATTAGAGTACAACATAACAAATTACAATCACAGATTGCTCAAATTTACTGCAAGTCCTTAACCCATTGAGCTTGAAACTTCTGGCCATATGGACGAACACCTTACGAAAGCTGGGGTCAAGCAAGCGAGGCACAGTACAGGCACTTGGTCATCATCGATACGGTACTTTTCCGTGACGAATTGCAACTGGGTAATCACGACTTGCTCAGAGTAGACATCAATCTCATGAGGTATCGATGCTTGTGCTTCCTTCCAGTCTCTAAGCACTTCAAGTGCTCAATAAAATAATCCTGGTTGTAATATGATGGGGTTCTTTATAAATTTTAAAAATATAGGGTAAAATTTATAAAATTAAAAACTAGCAAATTCCCATTTTCATTTGAAAATGCATTTTCAAGTGAAATTGAAAAAATGGTTAAGATTTTGATAACCAAACATTAGTTTCAAATTTTTTTTGGAAAAAGGGAAAATTTTTGTATGTCCAAACGGGCTCTAAGACTAGTATATAACAAATAAATCAAGAAAATTTAGTAGGCTTCATTTATATTTGTTTGTCGGCAAAGTGCATAAATAGCCATTTTCAGGACTCCTATTAAAGGAATAATTGAAATTTATAAATTTGTTTTAAATTTAGTTGCCTCATAATCAAATTCAACATGTGAAACTGAAATTGAAATCGAGGGTTCGATATTTCAAACTTCAAAACATATGATGTTCTCCTGCCTCAAAAGCCCAACTGTCAGGTGTTTGTGGAGATTTTTTTATCATAATTGGTTTTTCTATTTCATGAAGGAAAGGATAACATATTTACCATATTTGGGTTAAATCTTTTCCTGAAAATATAATTCTTCCATATCTGGCTAGTCCCTTTTCTTGTAGGAAAAGGTTTGGAACTATAAATTAAGGATCCGCCCTTCTCATTCAGTAGCATCCACAATGTAGCCATATAGAGTTGAGAGTTGTGTTTAGGGGGAGAACTTTACGGGACAAGTGTTAGTGTATTACTTGTGTTTGACTCTTTGTGAAGTTGTTCTCTCGATATTTTGTACTCTCTTTTTATTATAATGGATTGCTCATCCCGCCGTGGACGTAGGTCAGTTGACCGAACCACGTTAAATGTTTGTGTCTCTTTTGATATATTTCTCTTTTATTATCTGATTTATCGTCGCTCAAAGTTTACTTGTTAGCTTCCGCATGACACCTCCTAACACCAACTTCATACTCGTAGCTAAGCAGCAACAGCAGTAGGAGACAATCTGAAGTTTGCTAACATTGATTAGACTTTAAATAGTATTTAAAAATTGGATAAGTTTTAAACAGGGGTGCTACGGGTGGTTGGTTACCTGGTGCATCACCTTGTCTGTGGCAATCTGGCTTTTATCAAGGGAAATTTTTATAAAGCACTATCTTTTAGTAGTAATTAGCTATTTATAGATATCATTTGCTATATTACGGATTATATATATCTTTTATGTGGTTATAAGATGTATTTGATATATTTAAGCTATTGTATTCATGAATACAGTAGCAAAAATAGGCGTGAATCAGGGAAGTCCAGCTAATCAGTTGTTGTATTCGAGTGTATTCGACTGTATTCATGGAGTGAAACATGGGATTACAGCTAGACAGATTATTGTATTCGACTGTATTCACGGCGTGAAATAGGGGATTACACTATTTTTAAAATGGAAAGTGAATCAATTAACATAATAGACTCCTAATATAACTCAACAAACTCAATTATAGCACACAAATTTTATATTTTTGTTTATAAAAAAGATTCTCAACCGAAAAATACCCCATAAGCATAGCAATCTTCAGAGAAATTATATAATACATCTGAATACGTAAATTATATTAATTAAAAAAATATATGAATACATTCATGGCATATAGCGAGACAATGGATATAATGAAATACATAGAATACAGCGGGATATATTGAAATATAATGAGAAAAAAAGACAGTGAATACAATGAAATACATGGAATACAACGAGATACAGTGAATTACAATAAAAAAAAGACAATGAATACAATGAAATACATGAAAATACAGCGTGATACGTTGAAAAAACATTAAAATATATTAACAGAAAATCAAGTTGCTCAGCCTCAAACTCCGTCGTCTTTGTTCAAGAACAAACCCTAATTTCCGGCGAATCCGCCGTCGAGCAAAAACCCTGAATCTCACTGTTCACACGCCGCCGTCGATCGGAGGCTTCATCTCCTTTGGATTCAATTTCGGTTGCAGAAATTACAAACACTGCTTGGGGACCCGTGACCGTCTTGTCCGCACGACCATTTTTCTTATTCTTGTTTCTGTTCTTCGCCATAGCTATACAAACAGGGAGATGTAAGGATTTCTTCTGCAATTGTAATTGCAACGGAAGGGTTCCATACAAAGGAAGAAGAATCTTTAGAGTCTTCAGCAATGACCGAAATTATATATACATACCACAAATGGAGAATTTTATCAAATAAAATCCTAATTTCCTAGCTCTTTCCCTCTAATTTTCGTACTCAGTGAGCTCTTCTTCGTTTTATCCTTATACTAAAATGGCGATGGTGGGTGAAGGAATTTGAGAGCTCTTTATGAGAAATCTAAGGTAAAAGTTGTATTAAAGTAGAGAGAGAAAGAAAATATTGTAACTGAATAGCGTATTTAGTGGCTTAGAAGTAGCAAGTAACCAAAATTAGTTATTTTGCTATAAAAATTAAAAGGTATCTATAGAATATAATTTTTTTAAATAGTATTTATTTAAAATAAATAAGATGTTAACCTTTGCTATAGGAGGTAAAAATTCATTTTATCAATCAAACTAAATTATTCATTCCCAATAATGTAAAAGTAGTTTAGTAAATCACGTGCTATTTGCACGGGCTAGCCAGTTCGGACTGGTAATTAGAAAATAGCCAGCGTTTGCAAAGTCATTAAAAAATGGCCATTATTTTGCTGCAACATGGAAAGTTCCAGCATAATATACTGGAGATTGATGCACCTCTGTATGAACTTCCAGCATATTATGTTGGAACTCCAACATGCGAAAAGTTCCAGCATAATATACTAGAGATTGGAGCACCTATGTATGAACTTCCAGCATATTATGCTGGACCGGTATATTGTAGAGAAATTCCAGTATATTATGATAGAGTATTTTCCGGATTTTGAACAGTATTTTTGGTCAGATTTATCTTTACATATAAAATGGCAAAATTTTAATTACTTTTAGAATTGTGACTATTTTTCAATTACCACTTGTAAATCTGACTATTTTTGAATTTTTCTACTAAATCACAAAAGAGCGAGTCCAAAGCAAAGTAGGCCCAGCAATGAAGTTTCGTCAGAGAGTTGGGAACTGCCAACTGGCGGAAAACATCATCTTCAAGAAATTGACACTTCGACTGAAAGAAAAAGCAAAGTGAATATCACCTCCACCGAAACTCTTCCCTCCAAATCGATACACTGAGCTATGAATTTCTTCAAATCTATCTTATCTGATGATCCGGATCCGGACTCCCCAATACCCAAAAAGCCTCAAGAATCTACAACTGAACAATCACACGAAACCCCTGACAATGACGTCGACGATGACCCGGATCACAAACCCTATTCAGGATCCGGTCCAGCTGCCGACGGTAGTGACGGCGGTGTTTGGAGCTTCGGAGGTCTGTTCAAGACGTTGTCAACTCGATCCGAATCAGTGCTCGAGACATACCGCAAGGATCTGCAGGAATTCGGATCCGGGTTGAAAAAAGAAACCGAATTGTTCCGTGAAGTAGCTAGTCGGGCCGTTAAGGATCTTCCTAATTCTATCGAGGTTATTGACGGCGTCATCAAATCTACGGCTGAGATTATTTCACAAGGTAAAGATTCCCTTTTAGCATCCTCTGATGATGTTGAACCCGAAACCCCTGACCAAAATCGGGTCTTGAACTCGGCCCGGTACAGTCGGTTCGAATCTCAATTGATTAATATCCAAAATGACCCAAATACGTTCTGTTTGGAGCCTGAGGATTTAGAGGAGTACAAGAAGTGGAAATTAGGGTTTGATTTGAAGGAGAAAAGTGAGGAAGTTGAGAACTTGATTGGAAAAATTGGATCTTTAGAAGGTATCTACAAAAGGGTTGTGCCTAATGAAGTTGATCATGAGACGTTTTGGTATCGTTATTTTTATAGAGTGTACAAGCTTGAGCAGCAAGAGAGTGTTAGAGCTAAGCTTGTGAAGAGAGCAATATCTATAGATGATGATGATGAAGAATTGTCTTGGGATGTTGATGATGATGATGATAATGAACAAGAGAGCAATGCCAAATCGAAAGTTGATGAGCAGGGAAAAGAGGGTTCATCTGTTATTGAAAGATCCGTTGATGATGTAAAGAAATTGGCTTCGGCTGAGAATGAATCTGCTAATAAAGACTCGGCTAAGGTTGCAAAGGAAGTGCTTCCGGATAAAAGTGAACCAAGCAAAGAGGATTCAACCAATGTTTTTAAACATGTTGCTCATAGTGGTGAATCAAAAACTTTAAGTTCAGCTACTGTTGGTAGGAAAGAAGAGAATCAGTCTAATGCAGATGGTGCTGGCAAGAGACATGTCATAGAATCGAGTGGGAATAGCGAAGAAAGTAAGAAAGAGGACTCTGAAGTTGCTTCTTTGAGTAAGAAGGAGGGGAATAGCGAAGATCGTAAGAAAGAGGACTCTGAAGTTACTTCTTTGAGTAAGAAGGAGGGGAATAGCGAAGATAGTAAGAAAGAAGACCCTGAAGTTACTTCTCTGGATAAGAAGGAGGAGAGGGCGGCAATAGGTTCAGAGGGGAAAGGTGATAAGGATGAATCTGGTAAAGGTGGTGATGTCTCTATAGTGTCAAGTCAAAAGACGGGGGCTGATGAGGAGGACTTGGATTGGGCTGAGATTGAAGACATTGAGGGTAATGACGACAAAAAGGCAACTTCTCATGCTGCAAGTTCCAATAGAGCTGATTTGAGGAAGAGGCTTAGTGTTGAAGAGGATGATGAGGATTTGACTTGGGACATTGAAGATGATGATTAGCCTGTGAAAGCTTGATTCTCAGACAAACTTAAGATATGCAGGAAGCCGGATGCCAAAGCTGTCAGCATGCAACATAACTCAAGAGTTGAACATTAACGCTTGGTACCTAGTAAAAGTAAGATAATGTTTATCGTATCATGCAGTTTGTTTAATCATGATTCATGATTTTCATTCTTTATATTGAAGTTTTAGTTTAATAGTGAAGTTTGTTATGTCCAGCTGTTCATTTATAAAAAGTGAACATGTCTTTCTGCACTTTGTATACTTGGAAAATTTGAATGGAAACAATGATGTTCATAGACAAATTGCTATCTATTATTTTAATGCATTTATGAACTCCCCGGTGAAGTGTGTTCAGTTCTTTGGAGTGATGTTGTGAAGGCTTGCGATCGTTAGTAGAAAATAGTATCTTTTTGTTAGGTTTTCTACTTTTTTTGGTATACTTCTTTTGTACTGACGTTTGGTTTGCCCAAATATTAATACATAAAATTTATTACTTTATCAAAAAAGAACAATGCTTGCAATGTGATTATGTGTCTTGGGAAAGGAGGCAGATTGCTATTAGATAAACGCTGACTGTTCGCTTTCATGTTCTCACCTCCCTATTTCATGAGTCAACTGTCAATTGAGTTTCTCTGAATTCTACAATTTCCTTGCTCAAATCAGATGTTTTGTTAGCACTTCCTCAGGTGGTCATATACTCGCGTCACATGGTAGTTTAAATTATCATTGGTCGAACAGTTCAGCCACTTATATAAGCACGACCGCATTAAATAAGGCAAATCTACAGAGAGTCTTCAGTTGGATAAAGCTTATCTGTGTCTTTCAGGTAACCATTTCCATCAACCATAAGAATAAGATGTCATCTGCTTCAGGGCTTTAGTTCAAGTGGCAAAGGTTTGAAACCCGAGGAATACGTGCGAACTAAGCCTGGCATTTAAGTGGAGAAAGGTAGAGGGGTGGGCCCATTATCCCAGAGTTTTGTTGTTGTTGGTCCTAAGGGTTGGCCCAAGATGGATTTCCTGGTCATATAAGAAAAAGATGTCTTAAACATCTAACTGGGAGGATGATATAAAAATTTTCTCTGCCTTTATAAACATTAGGTAGTCTCTTTTTCCCAAGTAATCAGTGTTGTGTATCATGGTAACATTCATGTGAAATTATAGGGGCCAAATTTTCTTGTGGTAACCTCTATTCCTCAGTTCTCTTATGCACTTCTGCAGTTATGCTTTTGAACAAGAGCCATCCATTTAGACCTTGTAAATGTGCTTCCATTTGTTGTATTATTTGTAATCACAAAAAGTCTCCTCGAACCAAAGAAAGGTAAAAGAAGGTGGACAGTTGAATAGAATCTAGATACTAAAGGGAACTGTACCTTTCATGTTACAATTATCCAACAAAAAGGGGGAACTGAACCTTTCATGTTCTCACCTCCCTATTTCTACACAGACAATTTCCTAATTCACTAATGTCATTGTTTTTAGACACATAGGAAATACTTTAGCTGCATGGAGTCCATTTGCTGCACAGCTCGCCATACCACGGGATTATTGGGGTACCTTAAACCCCCCCAACCCCCATTCTTTTTTAAAATCTTTTTATTGGTGGTTAAGTGGCTGCTGCAACTAAATAGAGGATCCTAGTCTTACTTCATGAGGGCGAAACTCCTGTAACTTGATAAGCTGAATAACCTGGAGTTCTTTCTACTGCTGCTATTTCTATTTCTATTTCTAGTATAGAAGGGTTAAGTAGGAAAGGGTCACCTGTACGTAGCTGATGAATTTTAGGGCCCCCTCAACCCAGGATCCTTCTTTGAAGACTGTCAATAAGGATAAGCATATTCAAGTTGTTTGTTCTTTGTTCTCTTATATAGTCTGCGGCTGCATCAATTTATCAAACGGTTTGTTTTGCACTTACTGGTCTATTCATTGGAGGGGCTCATCTCCAGTTACTTTCCTATTCAATGGAGTACTTGATGTAGCCATGTTGACAAAGAAAAGGACCAGGGAAAAAAAAAGTCCCCAAACAGTTTAAACATAGCATACTAATTCCGCACACCAAAAGGAATACACGAAGCATCCAGCATTCAAGCAAGGTCCGGGCAAGGGCCGCACCCTAAGGGGTATGATGTAGGCAGCCTATCCTGATGCAATTCCATGGCTCGAACGTGTGACCTATAGGTCATACAGAGACAACTAATTCGGCATACCGGGGGCGGATTCAGGGGAGTAGAAGGGGGTTCACCCGAACTAAGGGTGTAATGTGGGCCGGGCCGGGGCCTAAACGGGCCCCGTGGGCCCGGGCTTCGTGGGCCGGGCTTAAACGGTCCCAGGCTTCGTGGGCTTTTGGTAGGAATCGGACCGAGACCACGAACTAATGGTCCCGGGCTAAGTGGGCCGGTCCTGGGCCTAAGTGGGCCCAACGGTTCAAAAATTTGTTATCTCAGGCAATTCCTTGTAAAAACTACATTATAGAATTGTGAATTCAAATTTAAACACAAAAATATTGTGAAGAGATATTCAAAGCAATGCATTATAATTTTTATTTTAGCATCAACAAAATATGGCAATATCTTTCTTAGTCTTCCTCCCCCCATGGAATGAGCACAACAAGGTGCTAATACCACCATTGAGAAGAAAAAGAAACTAATCAAGATGTGCCAAAATACAAGTTACATATTTATTTTGCATGGTATCTTTTACAAATTTCATAAATCCTTCAAGGTTCGGAGGAATTTTCGTTGGTGGTGGCGGAAAAGAAGCTTGTTCACCACCGCTTCCGGGCGAAGCTGCATCCTCCGCAAGTTCAGCTAGCATTTCTTCGTAAACTTCGTCTACCTCTGGTTGTGATTCAGCGAGTCCAAAATTTCTTCGTTCCAAACGGATCCAATCTCTGAAAAGTACTGATTTTTCTAAGCTCTCCCTCATAGACACTCTATAATCACCGAGTTGAAGTCTTGCTTGACCGAAAGCGCTCTCCGATGCCACTGCTGAAGCTTGAATGGTTAAAATATCTCGGGTCATCCTTGAAAGAATCGGAAATTGTTTTCCTTTGTCCTTCCACCACTCCAAAAGATTAAATGAGCCGTCGGGATTCACTTCCTCAATTCCCTGTGACAAATAAACTTCAAGCTCATTTAGTTGTGAAGAATCACTAGTACTAGAACCTTGAGAACCCCTGAATCCGGCCCAAACAGTAAGTGCTCTTACTCCCACAATTCTTTTAGATGATTGAGAACTAGAAGAAGGAGTTGGAACATTTGGTCTAGCATTATCTATTGCAATTTGATAAGCACTATAAATAGTTTGAGCATTTATTTTAATTAAGGCTTGTGCGTCCGGAAGTGTAGACAACTCCTCATCTTCAAGTGCTAAACCATTATAAATAGATTGATACCAATACTGAGGACCTACTAATTTCATAGTAGGATTTAACAAGGCAGCAACACCATAAATAGGGGGAATAGAGAAAAAATATTTTTTAAATTTCTTTCTCATAGAATCAATAGCTTGTTCATAAATTTCCCCACCCTCTGAAAAATAAGCAAACAAAATTTGGAAGTTCTACAAGATAAACTAAATAGTTAGAAATAGTAGGATAATATTGCCAAGAAAATTTATTCGTAGAATGAATTTTTTCTAAAAAATCTACAAGCATTTTAACATTAGCCCAATCCGCATTTATCATTATCACTTACATGAGCATTAAACGTTGAGTTTATGGGGTTTCTATATTCATATGCAACAACTAAACTTTCATACATATAATTCCATCTAGTTGGACAAGGTTTAGGAACCTTTCTTTCTCTTAGGCCAAATTCATCGCATCTTTTAAAATATTCTCTAAGTCTACTTCTGTCACGACCCAATTTAGCTATAGGTCGTGATGACGCCCAACATCGTTGTCAGGCAAGCCAACTCTACATATTAGTGAATTCTCGTTTTACTTTTCCGAAACAGTTCTGACAATTTGTTCATTCAAATCATAAATAAGTGATAATCAGCAATGTAAGATAATGATTATACAAACCAAAAGAATAGTCTACTAATGTGTGTGCCAAGACCTGGTGTCACAAGTATATGGGCATCTAGTAGAATACACAAAAGAGTAAATCTATCCTACTGTCTGAACTAGAATAGACAACCCAAAAGTATAGAGAGACTCCATCACGCTGCTGAACGATGTGGGAGAAGGGCAGCTCACCGTGGAATCTCGAGACTCTATCAAGAATGCGCACCAGACCGATAGCCAGATGTACCTGCCTCAGGTCCTGTACAATTAAGTACAAAAGCGTAGTATGAGTACATAAACAACATGTACCCAGTAAGTATCCAGTCTAACATCGAAGAAGTAGTGACGAGGGGTCGACATGATACTTACTAAGGTCAATACCAATAATGATTTAAGATTTCACTAAGCATGGATAATATAGGCCAAATAACAAGCTTAGAGTTTACAGAGATCAATATATATCAATTCTAGTCATGTCTTATATGATTTCAATTCAAGGCATTTATCAGAGTAAGTCATGAATAAGATTTCACATAAATGTCATGCGCACATCATGCCGAGGTCGTACGGTCCGGTCCAACATAAAAAGGAAATGTGCACTGTCAGGTGGTCGAATGGTGCGAACCATAGATGCATCTATTTCTACCGAGGAATATCAATTATCATCAAGACGGCACATAAGGCGTATTCATAGTCACATAAATTCATACAAGTTTTCAAGTAAGTGCATACATTCTCGTACATTTGTTTCCAACCCCTAACATGTCCTAAGCGATCTCATTAACATAAAAGGATATATACATTTGCATATATTAGCATGATACGGGTCTTAAACTACCTGGACAATTAACATAATAGTAGCTACGCACGGACTCTCGTCATCTCGTGCGTACGTAGACCCCACAATTAGCAACACATGATTAATTAACTCACATATGGGGACATTTCCCTCTTACAGGGTTAGAAAGGAGACTCACCTCACTCCAAAGCGTACTTTCCGGTCCAAGCTTAAGCCCAACCCCTCAATTTGGTGCCAAACACTCCAAAACTATCCCAATAGAGTAGGAACCAATCAATGTAGGCTTAAAAGTTCATATCCCAACCACTAGGGTGATTCCCCAATCCAAATTACAAGATTACTAAAATTCGACCCCGGGCCCACGTGCCCGGATTCCAGAAAATTTTGAAGAAAGTTGTTATCCATACCCTAAGGATCAATAATATCTAATTTCTACTTCATTCCATAACAAATTTCGTGGTTAAATCTTGTTTTTATCAAAACCCTAGGATTTACTCAAATCCCATAATTTTTACTAATTTTTGTGTGTTAATCTACCCAAAACCCAAGTATTAAACTCACATTAAGTAGAAATAACTTACCTCACAATGCTAGGTTGATCTTTGAAAGCTTCCAAATCGCCCAAGTGTAGAGATGAAATGAAATAAATGACCTAAGTCCCGTTTTTAAAAGCTGTGTCCAGGCTCTGATGTCGCATTTGCGACATCAGGTTTGCAAATGTGAAGTCGCAATTGCGAACTGGGCCTCCCCCTGCCTTGATCGCAAATGCAATAATGGGGTCGCAAATGCGGACCCTGCTGGGCTCGCAAATGCGAAGATAATGTCGCAAATGCGACAACATGCCCCAGCTTGGCTTCATCGCAAATGCGATGCTTTCCTCACAAATGCGAGGTTCGCAATTGCGAACATTTCCTCGCATTTGTGAGACCTGCAACACTGCCCAGAAACACCAGAAAACTGGGGTGCTTTTCACCCCAACCCATGCCCGAAACTCACCCGAGCCCTCGGGGCTCCACTCTAAATACCCACACAAGTCCAACATCATTGTGCAAACTTGCTCGAGCGATCAAATCGCCGAAATAACATCTAAAATTACGAATTCAACTCCAAAACGCATGAAATCCTTAAGAACACTCAAATTCCTATCTTTACAATTGGACGTCGGAATCACGTCAAATTAGTCCCGTTTCTCACCAAATTTCACAGACAAGACTTAAATATTATATTGGACCTGTACCGGGCTCCGGAACCAACATACAGGCCCGATACCAACATGATCAAACATTATTAATTCTTTAAATCCTTAGAATTTCTGTTTAACAAATTTTAACAAAAAATTCATTACTCGGGCTAGGGACCTCGGAATTCGATTCCGGGCGTACGTCCAGGTCCCATATTTTCCTACGGACCCTCCGGGACCGTCAAAACGCAAGTCCGGGTCCGTTTACTAAAAATGTTGACCAAAGTCAAACTTGACCTTTTAAGCCAACCTTAAGGAACTAAGTGTTTCGATTTCAATCCAAACTCTTCCAAATCCCGAACCAACTATCCCTGCAAGTCATAAATTAGTTAAAGCAAGTACGGAAAGTCTTATTTAGGAGGGACCGGGTTCTATAAGGCAAAACGACCAGTCGGGTCGTTACATACGGTTTGAATAAAAAAGCCAGTGAAGAGCCATTTTAACCTTTTCAATTTCAACATTTAAAATTCTCATACCATCACCCGCAATTAAATGGTAAATATGACAAATATATCTAACATGAAAAATGTTACTAAATGCAGGATTTAGTGTAGTGGTAAGCAAGGCTACAACATTAGTGTTACTAGTAGCATTATCCATTGAAATTGATATTATTTTATCACTAATGCAAAAATATCTACAAATATCTGTAAGCGTGCTAGAAATAAACTGCCTTGTGTGACATGAATTAGTTATTCTATAAGCGATTATGCGCTTTTGCATTATCCAATCCTCATCAATCCAATGATTGGTAACAGTAAGATAATCACAGTCATTACTACTTCTACTAACATCAGTAGTAATAACAACACGACAATTAATATGAGTAAATAAATAACGCAAATATTGTTCATATTCATGTTTATATTTACAAATATCGCTCTTTACGGTTGTGCGAGGCCATCCTTTATAAGTAGGATTAAAAACTTTTCTAATATAATGCACAAAGTGAGGGTTAGAAGGAAACCTGTAAGGTAAGCACATAACAGTAACCATTTTTGCCAATTCTTCCCTATCTTTTCTTGGATCATAATATAAAATACCACCGGTAACAGTGTTAATTCCCGGTTAAAATTGATATGACCCGGTACTAGGGTCAGGCTGACTAGGTACACTTGTCCCCGCGGTCGAAGCTTTCATATGAAGATATTTAACTTTATCATGAGGGTGTAGCATTATGTGTCTCCTCAAACTCCCCCCGATCAACATAGTTAAAAGCTAACTCTTTTCCACAAGTTTTACACTTAGCTTTATTTTTTTCTTTTATTTGAATAAAAATTGGTCAAATAAGAGATGTTTCGGCCCGTTTAGAAGGCTGTCTAGAAAAAGTAGGGGTAGTAACAGGGGAGTCAGACGGGGCATTAATTGGATAGTTGGGTTAACTTCAACAACATGACTAGTGGGTGTATCGTTATCCAGTTGCATTTCATCCAAATCTATTTCCTGCTCATTATCTTCATCAATAGTTAGATTACCATAAAGACATTCATATATTCATGGTCTAAGTGTTCACCACCTCCAACATTATGCAAATATTGACTCTCAGTAAATTGCAATAAAGTATTATCACTATCAAGAATAGGAGCAGGTGGAGGGCGGGTATGGGGGTGAGGTATGGGAGCCCGGGGAATTGGGGAGGAATAGATTGGCCACTAGATTCACCATTCTTGGATTTTCCCTTATTTTTACTAAATATTTTTTTTAACGAAAAATCCATCTTAATTAATCAAACAATACAAAAGTAAATAAAACAAAACAAAACTATAATATTAAAACTTAAGAGTCGGAACGAGTTTACCGAATTGACGAACAACTTGTTGAAAATTATATATCGTTGAAGACTTGAATATTTCAATTCACCAACTTCACAATTTTTCACAAATTGCAACAATAAAGTAAGCAAGTATAGAAGAAAATTAGAGAGAGAGATTGATGATTTTGTGAGAAAAATGAAAGAATGAGGGGGTATTTATAGTTAAAAATAGGAAAAAAGTGTATTTATAAAAAGTTTGGGATTAAAACAAAGTTGGGGGGTTAAATGGCTATTTTAGAAATAGCAAACGGCTATTTTTGTTTTTAAACTTTTCTAACAACTAAAAAATTTTTGGAATAAAAAACTTTTTCTAAAAAAAATAGCCGTTGGGCCTGTTTAGGACCGGTTGAACCGGCCCACTTAGTAGCCGGTCCCGGGCCCAAACAGTCCCGGTCTCATGGGCTTTTTTAGGGAACCAGCCCACTTTAGCAACCCACCCTACCTGGTCCCGCGTTTAAATGGTTAGGCCCGTTTAGGCCCACTGCCCATATGGGCTCGCGGGCTTGGGCCGGGCCTAACCGGCCCACACGCCAGCCTTAACCCGAACTCCCTTCGCCGAAATTTACATGTACATATGATGCAAAATTTATTTTGTGCCTCTATATATTGTAGTTTGAATCCCCTTGACCAGGGCGGATCCACACTTAGCGAAGCGGTGTCATGCGACACCGCTTCGTCGAAATTTTTTACTAATAATATCTATTAATATTGTGAGAAAAGGGATAAGTAGGAAAAAGTGACACCACTTGATATAAATTGTCTCTTGGTTTGTTGGTTATGTACTTGAGTTTGCTCTAAGAGGTCAAAGGTTCAAACCTCAACTAGCACATTTTTTTTGCAAATATTTGAGAGAGCCTCTGTGGTTAAAAATAGTGATGAAGTAGAATTGAACTGTCACGACCCCAGTTTGCCCTCCGTGAACTATCGTGGCGGAACCTAGTCTCTACGACTAGGTAAGCCTAAAAAATACGGAGAAAGAAATAATTGCGGAAAGAAAGTAATTAAAAACCAAGATAACAATGTTAAACAATGTTTAAGATGGCGTCTGGCATATAACAGTACAAGAATCTCAATCTAACACTCCCAAAATCCGGAACCCCATGAATCACAAGCTAAGAGATACATAAAAAGCTCTAACTCCAGAAATGTCTATCAACAAGGAAAAACACAGAAGGGCTAAACTAGTACAGAGAATAGAAAGGGACTCCTCGGTCTGCGGACGCGGCAGATATACCTCGAAGTCTCTACAAAAGCGCCTCGCCTCAAGGTTGATAGGATTGAGCAAGAGTACCTGGATCTGCACATGAAAAACATGCGCAGAAAGGGCATGAGTACACCACAGCGGTACTCAGTAAGTGCCAAGCCTAACCTCGATCGGGTAGTGACGAGGAAAGTCAGGGCCCTATTGAGGTTAGACGAAATACAAGGTATAACATTATAGAATAAAACAGTATAGTTAAGTACAACAGTAAGGAGTATTACAGGATAGAAAGAACAACAACAACTATAATAGAGACAAAATAATCACGGAAAGGAATACAACTCTCACAGAGATAACAACCGGGGATCTCCTAGGATACCGTCCTGTAGTCCCCAAATATAAATATCCAGTGGATCTCTCGGGTGAAGTCCTGTAGTCCAACTCATAATGCACGGGGATCTACCGGAATCCCGATCCGTAGTCCCAAATATAAATACCCAGCACTGGGGGAATCTACCGGGTGTAGTCCCGTAGTTCCAATGTAAAAGTGCAGGGAGGATCTCCCGGAATACAAATCCGTAGTCCCAAAGTAAACATACATGGGGGGATCTCCCGGGATACCGTCCCGTAGTCCCAAAGTAAACACACAACAGTAACACAAAGAATACTCAATCAAATTCGAATTTCCATACCAAAGTAAAACAGGTAATTCTACCTAGCATGCTGCACATAATCCACATAAGACAATTTAAGCAAGTAAAGCAATTAAGTCAATTAAACATGTTTCCCTAGGCTAATAGCAGGCTTAAATTACACGCAGTATGAACAGGAAAAAAAATCACATTATAGTTACTTAAAGAAAAACGGATTTTCAACAATTAGCACAAGTACGCACTCGTCACCTCACGTACAAGGCATTTCAATTACCAACAAACCAAATTCTAAGGGGAGTTTCCCCTCCACAGGGTTAGACAAGCCACTTACCTCGAACCGGCTCAAAATCAATCCGAAACCACGTTCTTGCCACGAGTACTCGACTCCAAATGGCCCAAATCTATTCAATTCAATTGCATAATGTAAATAACACTTCAAGTAACTGATTCTACAAATAAATTCTAAGCTAATACGCGAAATTAGGTAAAATGACCAAAACGCCCTCCGGGCCCACATCTCGGAATCGGGTGAAATTAACATCAATGGAATCCTTATTTTCCCACTAGTTCATGCATATCAAATTTACCAAAATCCAACCACAAATGGCCCCTCAAATCCCAAGTTCTAGGTTTCCAATTCCAAGCCCTAGTTTATTCAACATCTACCCACAAATTTCCATAAATTTCGAGCCTAATCAATGACATAACACCATAGGAATGTGTTTTATGTTCAAAAATCTTACCTCAATGAAGTTCCCTCTGTTTCCTTCTTCAAAATCCCCTCAAAAGCTCCAAAAATCGTTTTAAAATGTGAAGAAGGTCTGAAAATCGCGAAGGGCGAAATATATACTCTCTGACCCCGGGATTCCGCACCTGCGGCCCATTCTCCGGTTCTGCGGCACCGCTTCTGCGGTCTAAACCACCGCACCTGCGGTTTTCACTTAACCGTCTGGGACCGCACCCGCGATCGAACATCCGCACCTACGATACCGCAGGTGTTCAAGCAGCCGCTTCTGAGGTTCCAGCTCCCATTGCCAAATTCCGCATCTGCGACCTACTGGGCGCTTCTGGCGAGCCCGCACCTGCGGTCCCCTAGCCGCAGGTGCGGTTGTGACAGAAAACTCAGCTTCAACTGCCAACTCCCAATGCCTAACTCTCCGTCAACCATCTGAATTCATTCCGAGGCCCTTGGGACCTCAACCAAAAGCACAAACAAGTCTAATACCACTGATCAAACTTATACGAATCTTCAAAATACCTCAAACAACATCGAATCAACCACTTAGCATCGAATTCAACCTAAGAACTTCAAAACTCTCAGAATACGCTTTCGATAAAAAAGTCTATCAAACCTTGTCCGAATGACCTGAAATTTTGCACACACGTCACATTCAACACTATGGAGCTACTCCAACTTCCGGAATTCCATTCCGGCCCCGATATCAAAATCTCACTATCGAACCGGAAACTTCAAAAATTCAAATTTCGGCATTTCAAGCCTAATTAAGCTACAGACCTCCAAAACACAATCCAAATACGCTCCTAAACCCGAAATCACCCAACGGAGCTAACGGAACCAACAGAATTCCATTCCGAGGCCGTCTTCACACTGTTCCGACTACGGTCCAAATTCTAAAACTGAAACTCTCATTTAGGGGACTAAGTGTCCCAAAACTCTCCGAAACTCCAAATAAATCCTCCCGGCAACTCATAGCAATAGAAACAAACATGGGAATGCAGTTAATAGGGGATCGGGGCATTAAATCTTAAAACGACCGGCGGGGTCATTACATCCTCCCACACTTAAACATTCGTTCGTCCTCGAACGAGCATAGAGACATACCTGAAGTAGTGAAAAGATGAGGGTAACGGCTACGCATATCCTGCTCGGTCTCCCAGGTCGCCTCCTCGACCGGCTGACCCCACCACTGAACCTTCACTGATGCAATGTTCTTTGACCTCAGCTTTCGAATCCGCCTTTCCAAAATTGCCACCGGCTCCTCAACATAAGATAGATCCTTGTCCAACTGGACTGAACTGAAATCCAACACGTGCGATGGATCACTGTGATACCTCCGGAGCATCGAAACATGAAATACCGGATGGACTCCTGCCAAGCTGGGAGGTAAGGCAAGCTCATAAGCAACCTCCCCAACACGCCTCAATATGTCAAAAGGGCCAATAAACCTCGGACTCAACTTCCCTTTCTTCCCAAACCTCATAACGCCCTTCATAGGCAAAACCCGAAGCAGGACCCCTCTCCAACCATGTAGGAAACGTCACGAACCTTCCAGTCCGCGTAACTCTTCTGTCTGGATTGGGATGTGCGAAGTCTATCCTAAATTACCTTGACTTTTTCCAAAGCATCCTGTACCAAGTCTGTGCCCAATAATCTAGCCTCACCTGGCTCAAACAAACCCACCGGGGATCTACACCGCCTACCATATAAAGCCTCATACAATGCCATCTGAGTGCTAGACTGATAACTGTTGTTTTAAGCAAACTCCGCCAGTGGCAAGAACTGATCCCAAGACCCTCCAAACTCAATCACACACGTACGGAGCATATCCTCAAGAATCTGAATAGTGCGCTCGGACTGCCCATCTGTCTGAGGGTGAAATACTGTGCTCAACTCCACCTGAGTACCTAACTCATGCTGTACGGCCCTCCAGAACCGCAATGTGAACGGAGTACCTCTATCTGATATGATGGAAACCGGAATACCATGCAGATGGATAATCTTCCGGATATAAATCTCCGCCAACCGCTCCGAAGAATAGGTAGTACTCACAGGAATGAAATGCGCGGACTTGGTCAGTCGATCCACAATCACCCAAATGGCATCGAACTTCCTCGAAGTCAGTGGGAGCCCAACTACGGAGTCCATAGCGATCCGCTCCCACTTCCACTCCAAAATCTCTATCTGCTGAAGCAATCAACTCGGTCTCTGGTGCTCATACTTCACCTGCTGACAATTAAGGCACCGAGCTACAAACCCAACTATATCTTTGTTCATCCGCCTCCACCAATAGTGCTGTCTCAAATCCTGGTACATTTTCGCGGCACCCGGCTGAATGGAATACCGCGAACTATGGGCCTCCTCTAGAATCAACTCTCGAATCCCATCAACATTGGCTACACAAACTCGACCCTGCATCCTCAATACCCCGTCATCACCAATAGTCACATCTATGGAATCGCCATGCAAGACCTTGTCCTTGAGGACAAGCAAATCAGGGTCATCAAATTGACGCTCCCGGATACGATCAAACAAGGAAGACCGAGAGACCACGCAAGCTAGAACCCGACTGGGCTCCGAAAGATCCAGTCTTATAAACTGGCTGGCTAAGGCCTGAACATCCATCGCCATGGGCCTCTCTGCTGCTGGTAAATAAGCCAAACTCCCCAAACTCTCTGCCCAGCGGCTCAAAGCATCGTCCACCACATTGGCCTTGCCCGGGTGATACAAAATAGTGATATCATAGTCCTTCAACAGCTCTAACCACCTCCTATGTCGCAAATTAAGGTCCTTCTGCTTGAACAGATGCTGCAGACTCCGGGGATCAGTATAAATCTCACAAGGCACACCATACAAATAATGATGCCAGATCTTTAAGGGGTGAAAAATAGCAGCTAACTCGAGATCATGGACAAGGTAATTCTTGTCATGTACCTTCAACTGTCTGGATGCGTAGGCAATCACCCTACCGTTCTGCATCAATACCGCTCCAAGGCCAACCATCTAGGAATCACAATAGACAGTATAAGACCCTGAACCGGTAGGCAATATCAAAACTGGGGCTGTAGTCAAAGCTGTCTTGAGATTCTGAAAGCTCTCCCCATACTCTTCCGTCCACTGGAACGGAGCAACCTTATAGGTCAATCTGGTCATAGGTGCTGCAATAGATGAAAACCCCTGAACAAATCGACGGTAATAACCCGCCAAGCCTAGAAAAGTGCGGATCTCTGTGGCTGAGGATGGTCTGGGCCAACTCTGCACTGCTTCTACTTTCTTCGGATCCACCTGAATACCCTCACTCGAAACCACGTGTCCCAAGAATGCCACGGAATCCAACCAAAACTCCATTTCAAGAACTTGGCATATAGTTTCTTCTCTCTCAAAGTCTGGAGAACTGTCCTCAGGTGCTGCTCATGATCTTCCCAACTCCGGGAATATACCAGAATGTCGTCAATAAAGACAATGACGAATGAATTAAGATATAGCTTGAATACACAGTGCATCAAATGCATGAAGGCTGCTGGGGCATTGGTCAGCCCAAATGACATAACAAGGAACTCGTAATGACCATACCGAGTCCTTCGGGTTATCTGTCTCTCGAATCTTCAACTAATGATAGCCTGAACGCAAGTCAATCTTAGAAAACACATGAGCACCCTGTAACTGATCAAACAGGTCATCAATACGGGGCAAAGGATAACAGTTCTTCACTGTAACCTTGTTCAACTGGCGATAATCAATACACATACGCATAGAACCATCCTTCTTCTTCACAAATAAGACAGGAGCACCCCAAGGTGATACACTGGGCCGAATGAAACCCTTATCAAGCAATTTTTGTAACTGCCTCTTCAACACAGGAGGAGCTATATGATACGGAGGAATAGAAATGGGCTGAGTGCCCGACAACAAATCAATGCCAAAATCAATATCTCTATCGGGCGGCATGTCCGGAAGGTCAGCTGGAAACACATAAGAGAAATCCTGTACTACTAAGACTGAATCAACTGTAGGGGTATCAATACTGACATCTCTCACATAAGTTAGATACACGTCACGCCCCTTCTCAACCATACGCTGAGCCTTAAGGAATGAAATAACTCTATTGGAAGCATGATCTAAGGTACCCCTCAACTCTACTTGTGGTATACCTGACATAGCCAGCGTCACGATTTTCGCGTGACAATCAAGAATAGCATAATGGGGCGACAACCAGTCCATGCCCAGAATAACATCAAAGTCTACCATGCTAAGCAATAACAAATCGGCTCTGGTCTCAAAACCACTAAGAGCAATCAAACACGACCGATAAATGTGGTCCACAACAAGAGAATCTCTAACAGGGGAGAAACATAAACAGGAGAACTCAAAGAATCCCGAGATACGCCCAAATACGGGGCAAAATTAGAGGACACATAAGAATAAGTGGAGCCTGGATCGAATAGAACCGATGCATCTCTATGACAGACCAGGATAGTACCTGTGATGACAGAATCGGAGGCGACAACCTTAGTACGGGCAGGAAGGGCATAGTAGCTGGCCTGGCCTCCCTCTCGAGGGGGATTGATAACTAGGGATTATGATGCATTTTACACTCCTTCTTACTTGATTTTTGATTAGAAAGGTGTACAAAATAGTCCCAAAGGCTCACATGTTGTACTTGATTGCAGGGTTTGGTCAACGAGGTGACAATTCGTCAAAACCAGCTCAAAAAGGAGTGAAACATGCACAAGTACCAAGAACAAGTCCAAGCTCAGTATAACAAGACCAATGCGGCCGCACTCCATCTGTGCGGTCCGCAAAGAGGAGGTTCAGAGAGTGCTCATTTCAGGCAGCCAAGAAATGCGGTCGCAAAACATTTCATGCGGACCGCATTGATTTTATTGCGGCCACGCTCGATTTTGTGCGGTCCACAAAGCTCAAGTTTAGAGAGTTGCCAAGTTGGAGGAACATTGCGAATGCGGTTCGCGCTCCATTTTGTGCGGACCACAACAGAAGCCACCGCAGCCGCGGTGCATTTTGTACGGCCCACGGTGGCCAAGTTCAGAGAGCAGAAATTTCAGCCAAGAACCTTAGTGCGGCCGCACTCGATTTTGTGCGGTCCGCACTAGCCCCGCAGGGGTATTTTTGTCCAGAATTTTCGGCTAGTATAAATAGTTTCTTTTCCCATTTTAGGTCATCAGTTGTAATTTTGAGCTGAGCTGCGCTCGTGAACAGTGTCCTTGTACCATTTTGAGTAATTTTACAATAGTTTTATCATTGAATCTTCAGGTTTTAGTTAGTAATTAAATATTATGGGTTTTTTTTTTATCTATTTTTGTTTTCCTCCATTATCATGAGTAGCTAGACCCATCAGCTAGGGTTGTGGCTCAACCCTAGTGTAGGTAATTGATGGGTCTTGTGTTTTAAGGCTTGAATGTCTATGAGTGTTTGATATTTCGACTAATTTATGGTTTTAATGTTGAATTAGTGGTTGCAAACACTTGTTTATGCCTAGTTGACTTGGGCTCTTCTTGAGAAAGAGAGCCTAAGTCTATAAAAATTAGTCCAACAAGGAATTGGGGTGTACTGAAGAGATTGATAGCCCCAATTAAAGGGTTAAACCTAGAGATAGTAATACCCGACTTGAACCTCAGTTGCTTGCACAAATGATCATACCCAATTGATCTTGAGAAAGTCAATTAGGGCAAAATCACTCGAACTACCGAGAGGTATTGAGTGAGTAGAATCGTGTAATGGTTATATCGTAATCCCCAAATATGACAACCTAGCCTTAGACACGAGAACCCGTCAAGTATCCACCTAGGAGAAAGTCACTCCCCTAGTGCCTTTTAACTAATTAGACAACCTTCAATAGTCTCCTCTTAGCTTAACTTAGCTTAATTTAGCATCTTAGTAGTATAATTTAGAAGTAATATCAAAACCAAATATGTTTAGAAGTGCAATTAGGAACAATTATGCAACTCCAATTTAGATAGAAACTCAATTCCCATCTCTAGCTCCCTGTGGAAATCGATCCCGACCTTCAAGGGTAAAAGCTGCTTCGACCACTCTTGCTACTCTATAGTAGTACAGGGTTGGCCTCGATCACTTTTTTGGCGCCGTTGCCAGGGAGCTAACGATTTTGGCTACCTATCTAAATAGTTTTGTGTATTGTTCTTTTTTCCTTCTGTGTAACTAATTTGTGTGTGTCACAACTTCAGGTATAAATGGCAGCAAACAACAATGACCCTCTTGGAAATGTGATTGCGGGGGAGGAGGTAGATGATGTCGGAGATGATGAGGTGCCTCTTGTGCCTCAAGGACAACGTAGAGGCCGCCAGGCCAATGCAAATGAAAATATTCCAGACCTTCCTCCGCCACCTCCAAGAGTGGCTCCTCGAGTACTTCCCAACCAAGGCTATGCTAGTGCAATTATCCCGCCCCGGATCCGGGTGGGCAATTTTCAAAAAATGTGATGTTGACATTGTTGGAGCAGCGAGGGTATTTCACGGGTGCTCCCACTCAGAATGTTTATAAACATCTCAAGGGGTTCGTGGATACCTGTTGGGGGAGCAAGCAAACCAATGTGTCCGAGGATGCACTTCGATTGAGACTCTTCCCATTTTCACTTAGAGGGAAGGCATTGGATTGGCTTGAGCGTCTTCCCAACCATTCCATCAGTACTTGGGATGAGTTGGCGGATAAGTTCATTGCAAAATTTTTCTCACAGGGGCACATGACAGCATTGAGGGATGAGATCTTAGCTTTCAAGTAGGAGCCCACCGAACCATAACACGAGATTTGGGAGAGATATAGAACCATGGTGAAGGAATGCCCCAACAATGGTATGACTGAGGCAATGATTCAACAGACCTTCTACCGGGGCATCAACACAACAAATCAATGCATAGAGAACCAACTTGATGGGGGTAATTTCATGAAGCTGCCTTATGATGAAGCTTGTGCCATTCCTGACGAGATGGCTGACACGTCCTCCGCTTGGCAAAGTAGAGCCAATGTGCCACAGGGTGACCCTACGGTCACTCACTTGTACAAAGAACTACATGATCATGGGCAGGCTATAGCAGAACTGACAACAACAATGAACCAACTAGCAAAGGCACAATTGCAACAAGTTCAAAATCCTCGCCAAGTGAATGCCATGGAGAGTGTCAACATGCTAGTGAACAATAGAAGACAAAGAGGTCAACAGAACCAAGGGAGTTCGGATCAATTTGACAATGATTGTGGTGGATTCCAAGATGATGGTTATGATGGACAGAATGAAGAGGTACAATACGTGAATAATTATCAAGGCCAAAGGGACAATTCTTCTAACCAACAACAACAATGGAGATCCCAAGGCAATTGGGGTAACCAACAACAAGGCAACAACAATTGGAATAAGCAACAACAAGGGAACAACAATTGGGGCAACAATAATTAAAATCCAAATTGGGGCAATCAAAACAACAATCGGAACAATCAAGGAAACTGGGGCAACAACAACAATTAGGGTGGAAACAACAACCAGGGTGGATGGAATAACAACAACCAGGCAAATCAGGGGCAAGGCTTTCAAAGGCCCCCAATATATCAACAACCAAGCAATCCACCGCCTTTTCCATCGAAAGGACCTAGTTCATCCAACAATGACATGGGGAGAATTGAATTGATGTTTGAACAGATGATGAAGAAGAATGCTGACTCCGATGCGCAGTTGGCATCTCACAACACTTCAATTAGAAATTTGGAGGTTCAGCTAGGCCAAATCTCACAGTCCTTGAATACTCGCCCTAAGGGGGCTCTACCGAGTGATACGGTAGTTAACCCAAAGGGTGGGAACAATCATGTTATGGCGGTAACTACAAGGAGTGGACGAGGCGGTGAAGTGAATGCCTCCAAACAAAATCAAATTTTGAGTGATGAAGTTGAGTTGCAAGAAGATGAAGTTCCTTTGGTGGTTGAAAATGTGATTGATGAAAATGTGAATGAAGAAGTGAGGATTGATATTCAAGATACCGAGGTGGAAAAACAAAATGACTTGAACCCGTCTAGGGAACACGTAATAGACATACCGGAGCCGGTTTTGCCAAAAGCCAAGGCACCATTGCCTAGGCCACCTCCACCTTATCCTCAGAGGCTAGCAAAGTAGGAAAATGAGAATCAGTTCAAAAAGTTCATTGACATGAGGAAAAGCTTATCCATTAATGTGCATTTGGTGGAGGCTTTGGAGCAAATGCCTGGCTATGCTAAATTCATGAAAGATTTGGTGACGAAGAAAAGTTCCATGGACTGTGAAACTATTAAGATGACCCACCAAGTTAGTGCTATAGTGCATTCAATGGCTCCGAAGTTGGAGGATCCCGGTGCTTTCACCATTCCTTGTACTATTGGAAGTGCAGACTTTGCTAAAGCTCTATGTGATTTGGGGGCGAGTATCAACTTGATGCCCTACTCAGTTTTCAAGACTTTGGGGATTAGACAACCGAGGCCGACTTCTATGAGGTTGCAAATGGCAGATAGATCGATGAAGAGGCCTTTGGGTATAATACATGATGTTCTCGTTCGGGTGGACAAATTTATCTTGCCAGCTGGTTTTGTGATTCTCAATTGTGAGGTTGATTTTGAGGTACCTATAATTTTAGGGATACCTTTCCTTGCTACGGGGAAGGCCTTAGTTGATGTGGAAGCAGGGGAACTCACCTTTCGGGTGGGTGATGAAAAAGTGGTCTTTCATGTGTGCAAGTCAATGAAGCAGCCCAATGGACTTTAGCTGATATTCGGGGAATAAGCCCCGCATTCTGTATGCACAGGATTATTCTTGAAGATGATGCAAAACCCTCCTAGGAACATCAAAGGAGGTTGAACGAGGCAATGCAAGAAGTTGTGAAAAAGGAGGTGATCAAGTGGTTAGATGCCGGGGTTGTGTACCCCATCTCTGACAGCTCTTGGACTTCGCCGGTGCAATGTGTGCCGAAGAAGGGTGGGATGACCGTGGTGACCAATGCTCAAAATGAACTAATTCCTACCCGGACAGTCACTGGATGTAGGGTGTGCATGGACTACCGCAAGCTAAACAAAGTGACCCGCAAGGATCACTTTCCACTGCCTTTCCTTGACCAGATGCTTGATCGACTTTCTAGGCGTGCCTACTACTGTTTCTTGGATGGATATTCTGGGTACAACCAAATCTTGATTGCTCCGGAAGATCAGGAGAAGATCACTTTTAGTTGTCCATATGGCACTTTTGCCTTTTCTCGGATGCCTTTTGGGTTGTGTAATGCACCAGCGACATTCCAACGGTGTATGATGGCCATTTTCACCGATATGGTGGAAGATATTTTGGAGGTGTTCATGGACGACTTTAGTGTGGTGGGTGATTCATTTGATGAATGTTGAAAAATCTGGATATAGTGTTGGCCCGTTGTGAAGACACCAATCCTGTGCTCAATTGAAAAAAATGCCACTTCATGGTTGAGGAGGGCATAGTACTCGGTCATGAAATTTCAAAGCATGGCATAGAGGTGGACAAAGCTAAAATAGAGGTGATTTCAAGGCTTCCTCCCCCCACTTCTATCAAGGGGGTTAGAAGTTTTCTTGGGCATGCCGGGTTCTACCGGAGATTTATCAAGGACTTTTCGAAGGTAGTGAATCCTTTGTGCAAGCTACTAGAAAAGGATGCCAAGTTCGTGTTTGATGAGGGATGTATGCAAGCATTTGAACTTCTCAAGCATAAGTTGAACACCACCCCTATCATTACCGCACCCAACTGGAGCTTGCCTTTCGAGCTCATGTGCGACGCGAGTGATATTGCGGTTGGGGCAGTTTTGGGTCAAAAAGTGAGCAAAATGTTTCATCTGGTGTACTACGCGAGCAAGACAATGAATGATGCTCAAAGGAACTACACGGTAACCGAGAAAGAGTTGTTGGCTATTGTTTTCGTAATGGAAAAATTCCGGCCGTATCTCATGGGAGCCAAGGTCATAGTGCACACCGATCATGCAACTCTTAGGTATTTGATGACGAAGAAAGACTCCAAAGCTAGGCTGATGCGATGGGTCTTGTTGCTTCAAGAGTTTGATTTGGAAATTATGGACCGGAAAGGTAGTGAAAACCAAGTGGCGGACCACTTGTCCCGCTTGGAGGAGGAAGGGAGGCCGTGTGATGGCCTACAGATCAATGATGTATTTCCTGATGATCAACTACTTTCTGTGTCAATGAATGATATGCCATGGTTTGCAGATGTTGCTAACTACCTTGTGACTGGTATAATCCCGTGTGAGCTCTCTTCTAACCAAAGGAAGAAGCTCAAAGGGGATAGTTTGGATTTCTATTGGGATGAGCCGTACTTATTCAAGATTTTCACCGACGGAGTGATCCGGAGGTGTGTCCCTGAGGAAGAGCAGTTGAGTATCTTAGAGGCTTGTAATTCCTCTCCCATGGTGGCCATCATGGCGGGGCGAGGACATCTTCGAAAGTTCTTAGTTGTGGGTTTTACTGGCCAACTTTGTATAAAGATGCAAGTGATCTTGTAAAGAGGTGTGACGAATGTCAAAGAGCGGGTGGTATTTCGAAGAAAGATGAGATGCCTCTCAACACCATTCTAGAAGTGGATATTTTTTATGTGTGGGGTATTGATTTCATGGGCCCATTTGTAAGCTCATGTGGGAACACCTACATTCTAGTGGCGGTTGACTATGTTTCAAAATGGGTCGAGGTTGTGGCTTTGCCCAACAATGAAGCTTGGAGTGTGGTTGCGTTTCTCAAAAAGAGCATTTTTACAAGGTTTGGCACTCCTCGTGCAATCATAAGTGATGGGGGGTCGCACTTTTGCAATAGAGCTTTTGACACCTTGCTTGCAAAGTATGGTGTCAATCACAAAGTTTCTACTCCTTATCATCCTCAGGTGAGTGGCCAAGTTGAAGTCTCAAACAGGTAAATCAAGAGTATACTGTCCAAAACGGTCAATGCAAATAGGACCGATTGGTCTAAGAAATTGGATGATGCTCTATGGGCATATAGGACTGCTTGCAAGACTCACATTGGTATGTCTCCGTACCGGTTGGTGTTTGGGGAAGCTTGCCATCTACCGATTGAGTTAGAGCACAAGTCCATGTGGCTTTGAGGAAACTGAATTTTGCATGGGATGTGGCAGCAAATCTTCGTGTGGAGCAGCTTAATGAACTTGATGAATTCCGATTCCATGCCTACTCCAGTTCATCCTTGTACAAGGACAAAATGAAGTACCTTCATGATAAATATGCTCGTGGCAAGGAGTTCAAAGTGGGTGATTTGGTTCTCTTGTTCAACTCTCGGTTACGTCTGTTTCCGGGAAAGCTTAAGTCAAAATGGAGTGGACCTTTTGAAGTGGTATTTGTGACTCCGTTTGGTGCACTTGACTTGAAGAACAAAANCTTCAAGACCACGATACAAGCCTTTAACCCGTTCTGAAGATACCTTCTCTTGGCACCCGATCTTTTCATAGCACATGGCACAAGTATAAGTTTGGGGGGAGAGACGAGGATTGCAACAAAGTGGAAAAAGGTACAAAATGAAGAAAAGGAAAGGCAATGAAAAAGAAAGAAAATCAAAAAGACAAAAAGAATGTTCAATATAGAAAAGAATAAAGGGATTCAATAAAAGCAAAGAATGAAAGCTGTGGAAAGTTTAGAAAGGAGAAAATATTTGAAATGAACAAGAAAGAGTGACAGTGTGTCTCTCTAACCCCTTAGAAAGAAGTGAAATGACTTAAAAAGTCAAGTGAATGTGTGCCAAAATGAAGCAAAAGAAGTTCTAAAGGGATGATGGAACCTACTTAGACCAAACATTTCCTACCTAAACCAAAAGCCTTCACTATGTCTCCACAAAAGCCTATATGATCTTGAGTTGAATGAAGCTTACATTAGTGGTGACTCACATAAGGGGCAAGCATATGGTACCTTGTGCCGGACTTGTGACTTTTCCTTGAGAGAGATGAGTGTATTTCCATTAACCTCGTTCTGAGTGCTACTATCCTAAAGGTGAGGTCTGCTTAGGGAGAGTCGAGGATATGTGAGTTTGGGTTCCACAATGACCAAAGTAATAGAAAGAGTTTCTTTGATGTGTCGAGTCAACTCTTGATGCTCTTGTGTCGCACTAAATAAATGGTGTTTAAAAGAGTAATGTTGTTAATGATTCATTTGAATTGAGGGCAATTGTTAGTCCCAATTGATGCTAGATAAGGTCACTTTAGTTCAGCTGAATTTTCTTGGATGTACTCTTAAGGGGTGGGTCTGATTTTGTTTACTTGAGGACAAACAAAAGCTTAAGTTTGGGGGAGTTGATAACTAAAGATTATGATGCATTTTACACTCCTTCTTACTTGAGTTTTGATTAGAAAGGTGTACAAAATAGTCCCAAAGGCTCACATGTTGTACTTGATTGCAGGGTTTGGTCAACGAGGTGAAAATTCGTCAAAACAAGCTTAAAAAGGAGTGAAACATACACAAGTACCAAGAACAAGTCCAAGCTCAGTATAACAGGACCAATGCAGCCGCACTCCATTATGTGCGGTCAGCAAAGAGGAGGTTCAGAGAGTGCTCATTTCAGGCAGCCAAGCATTGCGGCCGCAAAACATTTCATGCAGACCGCATTGATTTCATTGCGGCCGCACTCGATTTTGTGCGGTCCGTAAAGCTCAAGTTCAGAGAGTTGCCAAGTTGGAGGAACATTGCCAATGCGGTCCGCGATCCATTTTGTGCGGACTGCAACAGAAGCCACCGTGGCCGCAGTGCATTTTGTGCGGCCCGCGGTGGCCAAGTTTAGAGAGCAGAAGTTTCAGCGAAGAGCCTTAGTACGTCCGCACTCGATTTTGTGCTGTCTGACTAGCCCCGCAGGGGTATTTTTGTCCAGAATTTTTGGCTAGTATAAATAGTTCCTTTTCCCATTTTTAGGTCATCAGTTGTAATTTTGAGCTGAGCTGCGCTCGTGACCAGAATAATGGCCTGACTCTCGAGACCTCTTGGCCTCCCTCTCCTGTCTATCCCTTGCATGCATACCCTCAATCTTCCTAGCAATTCTCACCACCTGCTGATAAGAAATATCCATCTCCAACTCATGAGCCATGCTAGACCTGATGCTGGGAATAAGCCCCTCAATAAACCGGCGAACCCTCTCGCGAACAGTAGAAACCAAAGCTGGTGCATGTCTAGCCAAGTCGGTGAAATGGATAACATACTCCGAGACAGTCATAGTACCTTGGCGCAAACGCTCAAACTCTGCGCACCAAGCGTCCCTGAGACTCTCGGGAACATACTCTCTCGTGAACATATCTGAAAACTGGGCCCAAGTCTGGGAAGCTGCCTCATCCGGACTGTCTAACTCATAAGCACGCCACCACTGATAGGCGGCCCCTCGAAGCTGAAATATAGTGAAGGCCGCTCGATCCTGATATACCCATGGTACGAAGGATGCGGTAGCACTCCTCTAGAAATCCAAGAGCATCCTCTGAGGCTAGTCCACTGAATGTAGGAGGCTGATACTTCTTGAACCTCTCAAGCCTCTTCTGCTCCTCCTCTGAAGCTACTGCCCTCTCCTCGGGCTGGACTGGGGCTACCGGTTGTGCAGGAACAATCTCTGGGACCTGATCAACATGCACTCGCTGCTCAGGAGTGCAGGCGGCGGGAGTCTGTGCTCCTTCCCCGGCCTGGGATGTAGCTGCAGCAAGGGGAAGCAACCCTGCCAGAGCTAGAGTGGTGTACATAGTCATAAACTGCACCAGAGTCTCCTAGAGTGCTGGAGTAGTAGTAGCAGACGTATCAGGTGTCTGGACTCCGATTGGAAATACTGGTGGCACCTCGGTGGCAGCTCGTGCGGGTTCTCTGGCTGCACCACGTGCGCGTCCTCGGCCTCTACCCCGGCCCCGGCCTCTGACAACTCCAGTAGGGGGCGCGGGTGCTTGATCATCTCGGGTAGCTCTGGTCCTCACCATCTTTGAGAGAATAGAAGACAGAAGTTTAGAATTGTGATATCAAAAATCTCGCACGACAAGGAAATCAAATGAAGTGGAACTTTTCTAACAGTTACATAGCCTCTCGTAGATAAGTACAGACGTCTCCGTACCGATCCACGAGACTCTAATAAACCGGCTTGTGATTCATGACTTCTATGAACCTAGAGCTCTGATACCAACTTGTCACGACCCCAGTTCGCCCCCCATGAACTATCGTGATGACACCTAGTCTCTACGACTAGGTAAGCCTAATAAATACGGAGAAAGAAACAATTGCGGAAAGAAAGTAATTAAAAACCAAGATAACAATGTTAAACAATGTTTAAGATGGCGTCTGGCATATAACAGTACAAGAATCTCAATCTAACACTCCCAAAATCCGGAACCCCATGAATCACAAGCTAAGAGATACATAAAAAGCTCTAACTCCAGAAATGTCTATCAACAAGGAAAAATACAGAAGGGCTAAACTAGTACAGAGAATAGAAAGGGACTCCTCGGTCTGCAGAAGCGGCAAATATACCTCGAAGTCTCTACAAAAGCGCCTCGCCTCAAGGGTGATAGGACTGAGTGAGAGTACCTGGCATGAAAAACATGCACAGAAAGGGCATGAGTACACCACAGCGGTACTCATTAGTGCCAAGCCTAACCCCGGTCGGGTAGTGAAGAGGAAAGTCAGGGCCCTACTAAGGTTAGATGAAACAAAAGGTATAACAGTATAGAATAAAACAGTATAGTTAAGTACAACAGTAAGGAGTAACACAGGATAGAAAGAACAACAACAGCTATAACAGAGACAAAATAATCACGGAAAGGAATACAACTCTCATAGAGATAACAACCGGGGATCTCCCAGGATACCGTCCTGTAGTCCCCAAATATAAATATCCAGTGGATCTCCCGGGTGCAGTCCCGTAGTCCAACTCATAATGCGTGGGGATCTACTGAAATCCCGATCCGTAGTCCCAAATATAAATACTCAGTACTGGGGGAATCTACCGGGTGCAGTCCCGTAGTTCAAATGTAAAAGTACAGGGGGGATCTCCTGGAATACAAATCCGTTGTCCCAAAGTAAACATTATGGGGGGATCTCCCGGGATACCGTCCCGTAGTCCCAAAGTAAACACACAGCAGTAACACGAAGAATACTCAATCAAATTCGAATTTCCATTCCAAAGTAAAACAGGTAATTCTACCTAGCATGCTGCACATAATCCACATAAGACAATTTGAGAAAGTAAAGCAATCAAGTCAATTAAACATGCTTCCCTAGGCTAATAGCAGGCTTAAATTACAGGCTTAAATTTTGGTTACCTAGAGGCCAGATTATTTTCAGGTGTTTCCTATGACTATGAGTTCACAAATGATCACATGCGAGGTATTGCACATACCTTTACAAGTTTCATTTGTAGTGACTTTTGCGTATGCATTTAATACAAGAGAAGAGACAAGAGGATTATGGAATAGCCTTGCTTAGTCTGAATGTAGAGATTCAGAAACCTTGGTTGTTACTTAGAGATTTTAATTCAATTCTGAAAGCTGAAGACAGAGTAGGTGGTAACCTTATATCATGGGCAGAAGTTGTGGATTATGCTAATTGTAAAAGAGTGTGGGTTGATTGAACTACCTTAACAGGGGAGCAGATTTACTTGGAGTGACAAGCATGAGCACAGAATTCTATCAAAAATGGATTAGGCATCTATCAATGGAGCATGGTTGGATGTCTTGCCCTCAAGTAAGACTATATTCTTGTCGGAAGGGGTTAGTGATCACTCCTGCTAAGGTGATCATGGCTGAAGAAAGGGCTAACCCTGTTAAATCATTTCTATATTGCAACAATTGGAGTCAACATCCTCATTTACAAGACTGGTAGAAGAAGGATGAGCAGTGGAAGTTCCAGGTTACAAAATATTCCAGATAGTTAAAAGGCTAAAATTGCTAAAGAGAAAGTTAAAGAAACTAAACAAGGTTCAATCAAGAAACATTGTAGTAGAGGCAGAAGAGGATCGAAAGGCTCTGTACCAACCTCAGACCCTATTACTGAACAGACCTTTAGACACTGAACTGCAAGCAATTGAGAAGGAAAAGTATTTGAAATTCAAGATATCTTCCTACCTAGCAGAAATGTATTTGCAACAGAGGAGTAAAACAACTTGGCTGAAATTGGGAGATGATAATACCAACTATTTTCATTATGTCATAAAGCACGGGAAACTAAAGCAAGCAATAACTCAAATCAAGAATGATCAGGGTGAGCTAAAAACTGATCAAGATAGCATAGCTAAGATATTTGTAGATTACTATCAAGAAATGCTAGGAAGGAAGGCAACAATCAGGGTACCAGCCCATCCAGCAATCCTTAAGAGGGGGAATACCTTGTCTACAGTACAACAAGTCCAGCTTATATAGGAGTTCACAGAGGAAGATGTCAAGCAGCCATGTTTAGTATTGACAAAAACAAAAGTCCTGGGCCAGATGAATTTGGTAATGGATTCTATAAAGCATCTTGGTGTATTGTGGGGAAAGATACTACTGAAGCTGTTCTTGAGTTTTTCCATAATGGGAAGATGCTTCGACAAATCAATCCTACAAATATTGCTCCTATTCCAAAAGTTGATTACCCTAAAAGTGCAAATCAGTATAGGCCTATAGCTTGTTGTAATGTGTTATACAAGTGCATTTCAAAGATGTTGTGCAGTAGACTAAAGCAAGTAGTGAGTCATAAGTCTGCATTTGTTCAAGGCAGGTCTATGATCCATAATATCTTAATATGCCATGATCTCCTAAGACACTATAATTGAAAAACCACTCCATGATGTCTCATGAAAATAGATCTCAAGAAGGCTTATGACATGGTCAATTGGGAATTTTTGGAGGAATCTTTGAGGGGGTTTAGATTCCCTGAGAAGTTTATCAGTTTGATTATGACATGTGTATCTACTCCAAAGCTTACTGTCAAAGTAAATGAAGAAGTCTAAGGCAATTTTGATGGTCAGAGAGGGCTCAGGAAAAGAGATCATGTATCTCCTTTATTATTTGTGTTGGTGATGTAATATTTGACTAGAGTGCTAAACTGTATGAGTCTGTTGCCAGACTTCAAATACCACCTAATGTAAAAACCCCTAAAACTCACTCACCCGATCTTTGCGGATGACCTGATGGTATTTTGTAAAGGGGATGGAGACTTAGTCAACAAAGTTCTAGAGGCTTTAAACCATTTTAGTGTTGCTATAGGACTTATTGCCAATATGGATAAATCACATATGTTTGTTGCTCGTGTGCCTGATCACATAAAGGCTCAATTGTTGGATAAAACTGGGTTTGCTCAAGGGACTTTTCCTATTAGATACTTCGGCTTACCACTATCATCTAAGAATTGGAGTGATCTTGAATAACAACTACATGTGCAAGACATCTATCTTATGCTGGAATGCTGCAGATACTCAATGCGGTCCTGTTTTCTATACACAACTTTTGGGGCTCAATCTTCATCATGCCACGAAGCATCCTAAAAGAAGTTGATAGAAAGTGTAGGGAGTACCTATAGGGTAAAGCTGAGGAACACAGGAAATCATCCTTGGTCTCTTGGACAAGGTCTGTTTGCCTAAGAGCATAGGTGGATTGGCATCAAGGACTGCAGAACTTGGAACATTGCTTCAGTGGGTAAGCTACTCTAGGAATTGATAGAAAGGAAGGACTCACTATGGGTGAGGTGGGTACATGGTATTTATATGAAAAAAAATTCAGATATATGGAGTCATAATGTCCCTCAAGATAGTAGTTGGTACTGGATAAAGATTAATTCCCTCAAGAACCAGATGCAAAGCTGGTATGAGCAGGCAAGATATATTCTCACAGCTGGGGGAGGGGGGAATATACAATCACTAAAGCTATCTGCACCTAAAGGGAGAGCATAGCAAAATGGAAGTGGCAGACCTCATTTGAAATTCAGTATCTCTACCTAGGCACAAATTTATCATGTGGCTGGCAGTCTATGGTAGACTACTGACAAAAGAAAGATTGGTCAAATTGCACATTCTACTAGAAAACTCCAATTGTTGCTTATGTGATTATCAGGTTATGGAGACGAGTACACATTTAATTGTGGATTGTAGTTGGATCACAACTTTGAGATTTGAATATACTCAATGGACCAATGTTTAGCTTCACACAGGAGCGCTGAGGGAGGTGCTGGAATACATCAAGAGGAAGCATTGGAAAGTATTCCAAAAAGAGGTGATAGCAGTTGTTTGGGGAGCCATGACATACCAGACGTGGAAAGCTCGAAATTACAAGTTGTTCAAGGGTGCTATACTACAACTAGCTGAGGTAGCAATGGAGATAAGGAGAGAAACTGTACAGAGAATGGAATTGCTTAGATCATCAAAAAAAGCACATAAGAGTAGAGATTTTTTACATAGAATACTTAGTACCTGGAATACATGTTGAGCCAAAGTTCTGCTGCATACTTGTAATTAGCTACTTGTCGGAGACTTATTAATCAGGGCACCCTTCCTAGAAGGTGGCTGTGGGAATAAGTGCTCTATAGGTGTATTATTTTGGTTTGTTAATGGTAATATTCACATTGTTACCACTTAAAAAAAATTAAATACAGACCTGTAAATTATCATTGCATGTATGATTAGGAGTCCGGAACAAAAAAGATGTATTTTTTGACTCAAGACATAAAAATAGGTGAAAACAATTATTGATGACTTTCTTTTATACATATCGCATGTTTTTAATGCAGTATAGCTTAACTGCCAGTTACCCTATTAAGGTATAGCGCATGAAATACATGTGTTATGCTTATTATTTTGAAAGACTCAATATACTTCCCTCACTTTATTGTTCTTCATGAGTGGGAAGAAAGCAAAATCTTTCTTATCCAATACCAATCCGGGAATACTAGGCTAAGCATGTAGCCTAGCCGCTTCACTCGTCAAAGATAGGCTTTGTTGAATGGTACTAACTAAGAATGCTATTGGATGAGGAAATTTTGTCTTCGGAAAACCTGGAAAGACGGAACTACTTTCGGAGGGTCCTTCTATTATCTCCTTCACGCTACCCAATCTGAACTAATAAGTGCATGTAGCAGCATTGAGTGATCCCCTTCTCCGATATGCGCTATACCTGGTATAACTCATGTAATACATGCGCTACTATACATAGTTTAAATATATCACAGCTTCTCCTCCCCGACAGAAGCATGAAAAATGAACCCCCATTCCCCCACCTTTTTAACAGAACACCATTGGAACCCACTTTGTTCCCTAGAAAACTTTTGTCATTCATATTTTATCGATAAAAGACACAATCCAAGGCTGCCTCGTGGAGTATTACGCGATTTGTGCTCGATTCGGTTGGAAAAGCGGCAAATTTTCTCTGTTCAAAAACATTCAAAGATAGGTATTTCGAAACACTCTTTTAGTATAAGTTGTGTGTGTGTGTGTGTGTATATATATATATATATATATATATATATATATATATATATATATTTATTTGGGTAGTTAGTTCGTAGTTATGTACTGCATGATTTTGTGTATTTTTTTAACCCGAATTAATTTAGTGTTTAGAATTTTTTTTTGAAAGTTGTTTATTATACCATTGTTATAAACTTGTTGAATATTTTATGTTACTTGTTGATTTATTTTTATAATTGTACAACAAAAATAGTATCGTTAGTGTTATTTAGTGTCCTTTAGTGATGTCTTTTATTGTAGTAGAACAATAAATACGTTATAATTTATGTTAGTTGTTTAATATTTTATAATAGTTGAAAAATAAAAATGTGCCTTTAGTGCTCTTTAGTATCCTTTGGTGTAGAACAATAACTACGTGTCGTCATTAACGTAACCGGTTAGAGTAATCAATTACTGATCATATATTAATCAACTATTAATCGTATAGTAAATGTATTATCATATATGAATCAAATAAAACACGATAAGTTAATAAATTAAATTTTAGTGTTTTTTGACCTATGAATAATAAAATAATTAAGTGTCAGTAAAAAAGAGACCATGTAGGGTTGTTGTGTAAAATATAACAAATTAACATATAAATCGTTACGAAGGTACTTTATATAAAAATAATTATTAAAACATTAAAAGTTATATCGATTAGTTAAACAAATTAAGTATTTACTATTATTTTTATGACGAATAAAATTGTTAAAAAATTGACAGTACATAAAAGAGACCGTGCCGTATTTTTTTGGTAAAAGGTAACAAATTAACATATAAATTGTTACAAATGAAATATATACTTAATAATAATTTATATAAAATAATTATTAAAAATATTTAAAATTATCTCGATAAGTTAAACAAATTAAATATTTAGCATTCTTATAACGACGAATAAAAATGACAAAAAGTTGACAATATAAATAAAAATCTGCCGAATTTTAGTCGTAAAATCCTAAAAACTAATATATAAATAAGTACTTTATATCAAATTAAGTAATAATATAAAAAATTTTAAATTAATTAATAATATAAAAAATACCGCAAGATATTTCGAGACGTTAAAAGATTAAAGAGAATAATATTTTAATTAATATTATTCAATTTACAGACATCATTATGGATCATCCGTCTATGCATCCTAGACCTGTTTCTTGAGACCTACTTTTGCTCAAAGTGGTCCATATGTCTTCACATATCTGGGATGGAGAGTTGCTTAACCAGAACTTTTACCTGACACGCATTGACGATTTTTGGGAGTTTATTAAGGACCACCCACTTCATCCTCGTACAGTTGTGTGCCTCACTCTGACTGGTTTTTACCGGGTTATTGAGGTTGGCCGGTTGCAGTTCGATCAGCCCGTGATCACGGCTCTGATCGAGCGATGGAGACCTGAGACTCATACATTTCATTTGCCTATCGGCGATGCGACCATCACGCTAGAGGACGTGGAGGTATTATTCAGGTTGCCCGTTGACGGTCTTGCTATCCACTACCCGCCTGCTCTTAGGGAGTATAGGAGGCATGACTATCTATAGATGCTGGAGAGGCTCACTGGATTCCAGTGAACAGAGTAGACTGCTATCAGTGGCGTTAGTCGATTGCAGTTATCGCCTGTTAGGCAACACCTGGAGGCACTTCACGAGCAGATCATGGATGAGTCACCAACTGAGGCTATTGAGCGGCAGTCAAGGCTGTTGATTTTGATGATATTTGGTGGAATTCTTTCCCAAAACACTTCGGGAAACCTTGTGAGCCTACATTTCTTGCATCATCTGCAACGTTTAGATCACTTACCCATGTACAGTTAAGGTGGTATCGTTCTAGCGTACCTTTATAGGGAGTTGTGCAGGGCGTCAATGGGTAGCGTGAGAGATGTCGCTAGATTTATTCTGCCACTACAGGTGATAACATTATCTGTTCTTTTCATGATTATCATAGATATAGTACAAAATACTCAATTTTACGTCCACAATCAATATTAGGTTTCGGCTTGGGAGAGATTTTTGCAGATGCAACCCCATCCTAGACCACTAGCTCCAGATATACCACCTCCGCCATTTCTACCACATGCTAGGAGGTGGGTAGATATGCGAGGTCGTGCCCACGACGTCGAGGCTCGACATCATCTCCCTCTTTACAAGAGACGTCGGGCCCATAAGAATTGTCTTCAACATTCCAAACTAACACACACAAAGATGATCCAGAAGTTATTCAGCATTTGAAGGAGATTTTAGTGATGGAAAAGGTACTAGCCATTCATCATGCACTGGAGTATCTTAACTATCACCAAGGAATAGAGGATCAACATTGGTCTTCATTAGAGAATGAAAAATCTCATAGAGATCTTGATTATTCCGTATTCCAACAGTTGTGGAGTGGGAGGGACTACCAAAATATCTATTGTAGACGTTGGACATAAGAGTGCCAAATTGTTGCAGAAATCAAGCAAGTGGTCTTATTGATGATAGCGATGAAATACGAGAAATATGTGTAAACTGGGGCCTAGATTATAATGCCCTCGGTTCGGATGGATGCGAACAAGACCGCGACGAAGAAGACGAAGAAAATGGCAATAAAGAGAGAGACGAAAGTAATGATGAATTAGTGCCCGACAGTGACGATAATAATGAATGAAAACCATTATTTTTTTCTTATAAGTATTCTATTGAATCTTCAATGCTAAGTGTCAATTAGAGTTAACACTATTGGAAATATAATTTTATTTCATTAATATTGCCAGCACACACCATTACAAACCCTTATTCCTACTAAATATACTGCTACAAAAAGCTAATTTTATGCCTGAAAATTGCTAATATTGGATGAACTGCCACCAGGAGCTAAATTGCCACCGCTTTCCAAACCAACTGTAGACATTTACGGTGATCTCGTTCTGTTTGAGAACATAGACCACATTTGCGCGCATATACGATATAACTAACATCTATTTGGTTCCGTATCCGCGTTCTTTTTTGTACTTGCCTAGGACGCAAGAAATCCTTGTTACAAACCATTTTAAAAAGTTCTGGCGGCTAATAATGCTCAGAACCCACTGGTTGGAAGTGGCCGCTATAGGTGTTTGCGTATGTAGCCACACTATATTCTCTATCAACTTACCTCATCAGTGCAAACCCAATATGTTGAAAGCACTTCATGGAAAGTGATAAATCAATCATTTCCACATGAACATAATCGCGTGGATTCATTAATGGTGTGGGTATTATCACCACGATTTTAATGCAAACCAGTGCGAATTCCAAAAATATTTTGATCGCTGCAATATTGCAAATGTGTATGCCACTGTGGCCACTTCTTATAATGCTCAAACCGTTTCATCAGTTGTGGCATAAATTGAACACCCCTTTCCAACAAGGACAATGCACTGCGGAATCTATCAACAAACCTCTCTGACAGCTGCTTGAATGACATCCGCACCATGATAGGGACATGCAATCCACGGGCAGACTTCAACAACCTGTTGAAAGACTCTGACATATTTGTAGTCAAAATTTCCCATCTTCTGCCACCATCCTTATACAAAGCCCACTTATCAAGCTCATGTTGCATCAACCAACGATAAGCTCCTTCATCTTCTTGTCTAATCAATTCCATTCGCATCTTGTATTTACACTCTTGATGATCTGTTGCAGCCATCCACATTAAATTATGTAAGCTCTTGTTCCGTTAAGCCACCTAGAAGTTGGCCTTCAAGCGCCTAACACATTAATGGTGGTAGGCGTGAGGCTCCTTCCATGCATCCAAAGTACGCACAAAACTTAAAATCCCACCATGTCGATCAGATATTAGACAAATACCTTAACGCTGTCTCACAACGTGCTCCTTCAAGTGACTTAAAAACCATGTCCAAGTCTCTTAACTTCCAAGTCTCTAGCTCTCGGCGCAGTTTAAGCAAGGATCGCTAAACTGCACGGTCAGCAATGGCGAGGCAGAGGAAGAAGAATATAGCAAAGGCAACAAACACAGAGCAATCAGAGAAACTAGATGAGGAAGATCAGAGGATAGTCACACCAGAAACAGGAATTCAACAGAATTTAGAACCAGCGCAACTGTTCCATTGGATGAAAGGTATGGGGAGTGCACCAACGATTATGCATGGACATGAGCAGAAGGAATCTGTGGAGAAAACAACAATCCAAGCTCCAACAGTTGTTTCAATTGCAATAACTCCGACAGATCTAGCAGAAAATGAAACAGAAATGGCGATGGCAGCTAGGAAACTGACATTCTCGACTGGACTTGAGAATACAAAACCAACCCTAGCAGCGGTGATACAAGGTAATAGATCAATTCAGCAAGGATTGAAATTGAATTACTATCCTCCTACTGTGAAGGATGGGAGGAAAATTGTACGATTGAACATGATAGAGGTAGAGGAACAAACGAGGAAATAGCAAACCAGCTTGATTGGGTATGTATTAGGAGGAACACCTCAATTTAAGGAGATGCTCAATTTTGTGTATGGTGCATGGCAATTTGTATCAACTCCTCAAGTCCTACTGCATGAAGAGGGCTACTTCGTTTTTAAGTTCGATTGTGATGAAGACAGAGACCTGGTTATGCAAAATGGACCTTATACATTTAATAACAGGCCTATGATTCTGAAAAATTGGGAGGCTGATTTCAAAATGAGTAAGGAATTGATGACAAATGTACCAGTGTGGGTAACGTTTCCTAGGCTACCTATACAGTATTGGACAGGAGAAAATTTGGGAAGAATTGCAAGTTCAATAGGAAAACCAATATGCACAGATAAGCTAACAGCACAGGAAGCTCGAATTTCATATGCTCGAATGTTGATAGAAATGGACATATCTCAAGCATTGCCTGAGGATGTATTGATTGAGACCTCAAATGGAGAACTGAGACAACAACAATTGAAGTATGACTGGCATCCATCCTTTTGCCAGGATTGCCTCAGTATACGATTTAACACAGGAGAATGCAAAAATCAGAAAGGAGAAAAAAAGGAAGGAAAGGGACAGCAGGAAGGAAAGAAACAAGGGAAGAAAGTTATTACAAAATGGATTGCCAAAGCTAGAGAGGAAACACAGAACAAGGTGACCATTGCTGAAGAAAACAATGTGAATTCAAATAATGAAGATGAACAAAGACAGGAGGCTGATTTTCAGATAGCAAAATCAAAAGGAAAGCAGGTGCAAAAAGAAAGGAACACAGTGAGAAAGAATGCAATGGAGGAAGCAATACAAATTAGACTACAACAGAACAGATTCACTGCATTAAGGATTCAGGAACATGAGGATGCTAGCTCAGCATCAAATGGGGAAAGAGTACCTGTAGTTCAACCCCCATGATCATCTGTGCATGGAATATAAGAGGGTTGAATAAGCCCTATAAGCAGAAAGAGTTAAAATCTTATCTGTTTAAGAATAAAGTTATAATAATAGGGTGTCTTGAAACTAGAGTAAAGCAATGGAATGAGAAAAAGGTAAAAAAGAAGATGGGAAGTGAATGGGAAGTTTATACTAACTATTCTTATGCTCCTAATGGGAGAATATGGATCTTGTGGAAGAATCAACAGGTGGAAGTGAATATTGTGCAAGCTGGGGCTCAAATTGCACACTGTGAGCTGAAATATAGAAATTCAACATTCAAGTGTTGGATTAACTTTGTGTATGGATTCAATACAATAAATGAAAGGAAAGAAGTTTGGTCTCAACTAAAGCAGATTAGTAATAATATGGTGGAAGCTTGGGTGATACTGGGAGATTTTAACACTATGCTATCTACAAGTGATAGACTGAATGGTACTCCTGTCCATTTGAATGAGGTGATTGATTTCCAAGAATGTGTCACTGATATAGGGTTGGGGCTGTTAAACAAGAAAGGGTGTCAGTGGTCTTGGTGTAATAAGAGAGAGGCTAATGATAGAATATATAGCAACATTGACTGGGCACTAGGGAACTACTCTTGGTTCCTTCAATATGGATATATTGAGGCAGTATATGATAATTATGGGGTTTCAGACCACTCTCCCATAGTTCTATGCACTGATGCAGCAAGGAACTACCAACCAAAACCATTCAGATTGCTAAATGTACTCCTACAGGAGAAAGAGTTTAAGAAGATAGTGCAGATAGTGTGGGGTCACAGGGTAGATGGATACACAATGTATTCAATCTGGAGAAAATTGAAAATGCTGGGAAACAAGGTGAAAGAACTGAACAAAACATATATCTCTGTAGGTGACAAGGTGAATAAATTGGAGGAAAGACTATCAGATATCCAACAGAAGCTAGATAAGGATTTATTCAATGAATCCTTGATAAGAGCAGAAAAAGAAGTACTGTTACAGTTGGAGAAATGGCAAAATATGCAGGAAAAAGTGTATAGACAGAAGTCAAGGGCAATATGGATCACAGCAGGTGATTCAAATACAAAATTCTTTCATGGACACTTGAAAGCAAGACAGGCTAAAAACAGAATATCAACCATTTACAAAGAAGATGGGCTGAAGTTGACTGATCCTGTACTGGTAGAGAAAGAATTCACTAGTTTCTTTGAGAAGTTACTGGGAACAAAGGCAGCTGAACTACCTTGCCTTGATGTGAATATAGCTAGAAATGGTCCATGCTTGGAGAGGGAACATCAGCTGGAATTGATTAAAGCAGTAACAGAGGCAGAGATACTTCAGGGGTTGAAACAACTGCCTAGAGACAAGGCACCTGGTATTGATGGCTTCCCAGTGGAATTCTTCAGAGAGTACTGGCATATAGTTGGTGCAGAGGTGATCAAGGCAGTGATAGAGTTCTTCAACACAGGGAAATTACTGAGGGAAATATGTAGTGCTACACTCACATTGGTGCCAAAGGTAGCTAGTCCAACCTATGTAAAAGAGTTTAGGCCTATAACTTGCTGTACTACTGTGTATAAACTCATAGCTAGGATTCTCACAACAAGACTAAAGTCAGTGGTATCATATAGTTGGACCAGCTCAATCAGCATTTATTGGGGGAAGAAACATACTGGATAATGTGATCATTGCTCATGAACTGGTGAAAGGATACAACAAAAATGGAGTGTCCCCAAGGTGCATTATTAAAGTAGATATAAGGAAAGCTTATGATTCTGTTGAATGGCGTTTCTTACAGATGGTGCTATTGGAGTATGGGTTCCCTAGCAAGATAGTTCAATTGATCATGGAATGTGTAACAAATTCTAGTTACTCTATTCTGATTAATGGAGGTTTGACTAAAAGATTTAAAGCAGAAAAGGGATTGAGGCAAGGGGATCCTATGTCCCCATACCTCTTTGTCCTAGTAATGGAGTATCTCAGCAGAACCTTGAAGACTCTTAAAGATGTTCCAGACTTCAATTTTCACCCAAGGTGTGCAAGGCTTAATCTCACTCATATATGTTTTGCTGATGACCTTATAATGTGTTGCAGAGCTGACAAGATTTCAATCCAACTACTACTAGAAAAATTCAACCATTTCTCTAAGGTGACAGGTCTTAAGGCCAACCTAGAGAAAAGTTCTATATATGTGGCTGGAGTGAGCCTGGACTTCAAGGAAATGATATGCTCAGAGTTTCAGTTTAAAATGGAGACTCTGCCCTTTAAGTACTTGGGGGTACCTCTGTCTTCCAGGAAACTGTCAATACATCAGTGTTTACCTCTGGTGGAAAAGATCACAAATAGAATAAAGTGCTGGACTTCAAAGTTGCTGTCATACAGTGGTAGAGTGCAGCTGATAAAAAGTGTACTTTTTGAAATGCAAACATACTGGGGACAAGTATTCATTATTCCAAAGAAGATTATACAGTTAGTCAATGCTGTGTGTCGAATCTTTCTATGGACAGGCTACTACAGCCCCTCAAAAAGAGCTCTAATTGCATGGGAGAGAGTATGTATGCCTACTTCTGCAGGGGGATTAAATGTAATTAGTTTTGAATGGTGGAACAAGGCTGCTATATGCAAAATGATGTGGGCAACACACATGAAAAAAGATGCACTTTGGATCAAATGGATACATGCTATGTACATAAAGAAGGAAGACTTTACGGAGATGCAGACACCAAGGCAAGCTAGTTGGTTAGTCAAGAAGATCTTTGATATTAGGGATTGGTACAAGAAGATAGAAACAGTTGCAAACATAGATAAATTCTGTGTGAAAGGCAAATTCAGCATTCACAAGATGTATACTCTATCACGACCTAAGTACCCTAAGGTTGAATGGAAAGCATTGTCACTGGGAAATGGTATTCCTAGGCACAACTTTATCCTGTGGTTAGCCTTAAACCACAGACTGACTACTGTGGATCGACTTGCAAAATGGGGGATTCAAGTTGATCAAGATTGTGTATTATGTAAGAGGAGACAGACTGAAAATATGGAACACATATACTTTGAATGTCAATATACAAAGTATATTTGGAGCAAGCTGCTGGTTTGGATGGGAGAAAATCACCAGATAGGCACATGGCTTGAAGAAGTTACCTGGATGATTAAAAGAGCAAGAAGTGGTCGAGCCCAAAACAACATGCTGGTCTTCTTGCTTGCAGCAGTAATCTATCAAGTATGGACAGAAAGGAATATGAGAAGATTTCAAGGGAAGGAGAAGGAAGCAGAGCGAAAGGTTAGAGACATTGTCCTCCAACTTCATATAAAAGGACAGCAAAATGCGAAGTGGAAGAAGAGACTTGAGCAACTGAATAGTTTCCCATAGGAGTCTGTATTTGGTTGCTATTGTATGCTGAATGAGTCAAAAGTAGTTTCCAAAAAGTAGTTAAAGTAGTTATATTGATGTAATGAGTCTAACTCTTGAGTCCTAACGGGTTAGAGGCACTGTATAATTGTTTCTTGGTTAAATAAAATTATTTTGACCAAAAAAAAAATAGCAAATGCAAGGGAATATGCTTCCATTAGCATCTATTGCAATGGCAATCAACATCTTTATATCATACTTTCCATATACATGTGTGTGCCATCTATGGAGATTACCGACCGACAATGAACAAAACCATCTATGGATGGTTTAAATGCCCAAAACACATATCTGAATATGTATTCTGGTAAGTTAGGACTTCGATCGTGCTTCCATTGAACAATTGTCCCGGGGTTAAAGTGTTTCAAAGAAGCCGTGTACCTCGGTAGAGCCGCAAATGACTTATCCCAATTGCCATAAACAATCTCAAACGCATGTTTATGCCCGATATATGCCTTTTTTTGTAAAGGTACACCCATATACCTGCGCAACTGATGTTATACACTCTTTCACCTTGTACCTTTTGGACGATTCAGTATGTGGAATCAAGACAAGGAAAATCAAATCAACATTCAAGTTAAAATGATTGCCATTGAACGTGTCCATATCACAAGTGTGCTTGCTAATGTATTTCCCCATGATCCACATATTAGTTTTCAACTTTCTTGCACACAGCATCCACTTACAACCTTGGTCCCATCTACGAAAAACAACCTTATATCTTTGCTTAGATGAATCAACAACCTCGATCTCACGATAGTTTTTTGTTGTAAATTCGCACCGCCCTGCTAAGGTGAGACTAGTCACCAAAAAGCATATTCTTACAGAGCTCTGTTGGTCTAGATTCATCCAACATTGATGTACGAATGTCGTCAAGATCCCTTGCGAGGGCATCCACATCTGTCATACTGGGCAAGTGATCAAGGTAGGGAATCTCCCTTGAATGAAAGGGCACACGGGACTCGTACACTGTGGGTCTAACGGTACGTGGAGTCTGCATATACGGAGCATGCTCAGTTGTGGCATCATGCTCCCTCGTCAAATTGGGTTGCTCATTCTCACTCTCATCTGCGAAGTGTGGTTCCTCATCATCGCTCTCATTAGGGAAGGGTATATCATCTCCAGACTCATCAGCGTTGTTGTCATAATCACTGGCATCTTCCTCACTTTGTGCATCTGCCATATCCTGATTCAATATGTCATCATTGCGTAACTGAGTTAGGACATGACCGTCAAGGTGCTCGTTTTAACTGCACAACCAATAAAATAATGAGCTTCTCAGAGTAATCCCAACATAATATATTAACTTTATCTCTTAACTTACAATTCATAATCTAGAGATAGCCCATGATGCACATTACTTGTTGTTGATGACTTGCGGATGGACTAGCATGATTTAAACCTTCAAAATTAGGTTTATTTCAGCTGTTGCTTGGTTCGTAACTTGTATAATTTATATCTGGCCTGTAATCCCTTTGAAAGATATAAGTGTTAGTACGAATATGATATATAAAAGAAACAATTATACTACAACAAGAAAAATTAAAATTAACACTTGGCGTGTGAATTATGTAAACTTAGCGACACCCCATACTACTGCATTGGGGAGAAATTATGTCCTAGATCCTCATTAGCCCGTGGAGATAAGTTTAGATCTGGCCAGACTCTTTCATACAGAACCTGTTCGGATAAAATAACTCCAAAAACACCACCAAATAATTGAGTGTTATGCAGATTTTGTAGGAACATCAATATTGTTGACGTCTTTAGACTTGACGGACATTTTCAGTATTTTTAACACAAGAACATCCCGGTGTTCATCCTAAGTCTACAAAAAATCTTGCAGAGTTCCATCGTCTTCGATGTTAAACTCGACATAACAAGCAACCCTTTCGGAGTAAGCGAATAAGAATATCTTCCGGTTACCTTAATATTAACCATATGTTTACTCACACTCATTCTTTTACAAATCAAAGATACCAATATGTCGTACTCCAATGTGAGTGGTAACTTAACAATACTCTATGGAGAATAACTATAGTGCACCGAGTTATTCTCCACCACAACCTCACCGCCCCAATATAATACAACATTAGTTTTTCGCTCTTCAGACATCGTAGCAAAATTCAAAAAATATTGTTGAATATGAAGTGATACAAAGGATGCTGAAGAATGACATTTTCAGAATGATTTTTGGAATAACGAATGTTGGACCTTAAGTAAGCAAATATCCAATACGAGGGGATGTCAATTGGCATGTATAGCGTATGTGATATATGCGTTGTACATATAGCGCCCATGTGATACATGCGCTATACACATCAATTATTATGGGTCAACAAATAGTAAGCATATCGCATGTATTTCATGCGCTATACCTTAACGGGGTAACTGATCGTTAAACTATAGCGCATTAAAAACATGCGTTATATATATAAAAAAAAGTCATTAATAGTTTTTTCACCTATTTTTGTGTCTTGAATCCAAAAATACATCATTTTGGTTCCGGACTCGTATGACTAGTGTCAACTACTGCACTGAATAGTACTACTGATGGGATGTTACTGGAGGCGGTGTCTATTTGTCAACAGTTCGTTTGCCACTGATTTTAAAGCAAGAGGGTCGTTATCTCCTGCTAGTTTACAAAATTTAATAAGTCACATCTGTCACTTGATTTGCTTGGTTTTAAAAAAATCCACAGTCCACATGTACACCTATGGCGACCTCTTTACATCTTGCAATGTTGAACGTGAGATTAGATGAAAAAGTTCATTAACATTTAGCTAAAGGAAGTAATAATAATCGGCTATCATATTTTGATCTCACTGTATGTTGGTTAGCTCCAATTCCAGTCAAAAAGTAATTTAAAAAATACTGGGCTTGAGATTAAGTCTAAAACCAAATTTCCCCTGGCATTTACTGAAAAACCCTTTGTTGAGGAGTTCTAAGCATGTTGGCATGTTAAGGATGAACCAGTCAATGAGGACAAATTCCAGTTCAGGAAGCACAAAAAACAAATGTAATTTACCTAAAATGATCCCCTGCTGATCATAATGAGATGGATGTTGAAAACGAAAACTTTAAATACAAAATTCAGCCTGGATTGCTTGGCTAATACACACTCCATTTACCTAAGCTCAGTAGTTATCTCTGAAGCCATGGCTGGCATAGGTGGACAGGTATAGCAGCCAACGCCTAATGTCTAAGTAAAAAAGAAGGAAAATCCTTGTAAAAACCATAAGAAAAAAGAAAGCAAATTCATTCTCACTCATTGTACACAGTAGGAGAAAGCCCCTTCAGCTACAAAGGGTGTTTAAAGACTTCAAACTGGAGAATCTATGGTGATTTCCCATCAAGATCCAAACTTGGTTCTGAAGTGGTCTCCGATTTAGGCGAGTCGCCTGGGGGAGGTAGTGCAAGGAACCGTCCTCTTTGAGCACGCGGTGGAAGATGCTTTGCAGGTTTTCTGGATCCACCATTCCATGGCAGAAAGACCCCAGTACCACCGCGAGGAGCCTTTCGGGGGCTCATAACTAGTGGACGCGCCACTGGTGCTAGCATAACCATCGGAGCTCGAAGGACACCCCATTTGGGGATCACATCCATTGGCTCATAACCATTGTGACCTCCATTTGCAGTTGCATACTGTGTTGGAACACCAGGTTGCCATAAGGTCATGGCTCTAGTCAGAGGAGCAACTTCTGGGAAGTTGTTTCCAATCTCTGTTCTGACTTTGAAGAATGTAATTGTAACTCTTTTGTTAGGAGATGAGCACATGGCATGCCTGGCCATATCAGCACTATTTCCCCTCATGACCAAAAGAGACCTGCAAATGTTGAACAAAAGGGAGAAAACCAACCATAAGTAAGAATAGTCATATGGGGAAGAAAAAAAAAAGGGGGAGGGGAAGAGAGAGAGGAACAAGTGCAACTTCATATCAAAAGAAGCTCGTTAACAGGTTAGAATTCCTATCAGCATTTTCCTCAAGTAACTTGTACAAGCTTAATGATGAGCAAATCAAACTACAGAGCAAAAGCTTCATTAGTGTAAAAAACCTTGAAAAATGAAGTACATACCCCTCTTTTAGAGAAAGCATGAGCGATCCTTTGTAGTTCCCTTCACTGTCGCTCACAAGACTTCTCCCAAATGCCATCATTGATTCAGCCAGGAGAAGGGTGGAGACGGGCTGTTCCAAGTGAGGTGGTTTCAGGAAAGGTTGCGAATACTCCCCCTAAATAAGCAGCAGAGAAGCATTTAGACATCGTTTTTATACTGCTGAAAATATTGCAGGCAATCTAGAGATAAGATCATGTACCTCATCAAAGAAGTTGATAATGCAGCTGTTAGGTCTTCTACTCTCTGATATTAGATGCCACTGAATCAGGTGGTCTATGACACATTCCAGAAGAGCTGGAATGGGCTCATTGTTATCTGAAAGTTGATATTTCCAAATTATGACAAATATAGTAGAAATTAGACTTGAAGATTAAAGTTGAGAATTGGGGTCAAATCTTATGAACCCCAATATAGCAACAACAGATACTTATGTTTTAAGACCCAGCTTTTCTTACTCTTTTGATATGTGGTATCCTCTTTTACATGCCCAAAAATTGGTGCACCGAGCTGAATCAGCTCTCTTTTGCTGCCCTTCACCTGCTGGTTGTACAAAATAAAAGTTTCACCTGAAACAAGATCGCACATAAATCAGGAAATATCCAAGATCACACATTGATGAAGTACTTGTAAATCAGATTTATGACATTGCAGGCATCGCAAAACTTGCCAGGATTATAAAAAAGTCACAATCTACACTTATCATGGACAATTAGATGTAGTTATCTTTTAGGTAAGACAGTGTAAAGTTAGTGTATATAACTTAAACCTTTTTTAAGAAAGGCTATTATAGTAATTTAAGACATCTGCAATTACTCATAAAAAAAAAACGAATCGCCAAACCTGCTCCAGCAAACCTATAGAAGGTGTCCTTTACTATCTCATAACTTCGCCCCAAAAAGGAAACAACAATAACTATAAAAGCGTCACGAATCACAGGATCCACCTGAGAGTTCACCATTTTGACCAGCAACTCGAAGTTCATTCACAAGATCATCTAACTTAGAGAGTTCATTCGGAGTAAATATGTCTTCGAATAACTTCAGACCTCTTACAACATTCACCTGGAATTGCAATATAGGGAAATGTGGATCAACAATAGGTTTAATATGTGAAATCCTTGGATGTAAAATAACTAGGAAATGGAGGACTTACCATATGTCCTTTGACTGGTTCCTTTGATACAAACCCCTTAGTCATCTTGATCTGGTCATGCCTTGTCTCACAATTTTCATGGTTTGAGCAGAATTCCACCGAATCGTGTGCTTCTTGGGATCCTATAAAATGAAAGAAAGCATTTGAGTATGTGTATTCACTATCCAAGATGATACAAGTGAAACAAAAATCAACTAGTCAAGTTAAAAGAGCATTATAGATATGAATTATTGAGCTTGACCATAAGTCTTGGCAATAATAAGACAACCTTATGGTGCATACTTTCGAAAATTTTCACTAAATCATGGTTAATTATTGTATATTTTTACTTCGTTAAATCACTTAACCATGATAACTTAATATAGTTTGACGTTAACACGCGAGTAAGGTTATACCATTGACATGACCTTACTTTGGTTATGAGACAACAACAGTGTTGTTTTGCAGACACAATAATAACAATGTTGTTAAGAGTGTTAGTTTCTGACTAACTTGGCCAACCGACAAAAGTACGGCTCGTACTAAACAAGGAAAAAAAAAGGACAATGGCACAGCGTTTCTAGTTGACGACGTTATAGTTGATGGAAATGACACCATAACATTAACGGGGCAAAATGACTAGTCCCTACATAATGATACCAAACGAGTGGTACTGATGGAGTCCAATTCCATTATTATTCACATATAAAAAAAATAGGGTATAGTTTTTAAATGTGAACTAGAGTTAACTTTTTATGGAGACTAGATGGACAACCTGATCCTCCCAGACCCCAACCTGAAATTGGTTAAACTACATTGCTACTATAAATATTCTTTATACAATTGGTATATATAGTTTAAATAAAATATTTTTAAACATCTATACATTAAAAATGTTTATGCTATTAAGTTATTTAAAAGGTATCATATGTAAGCATAATAAGCATATACTTTATTAAAAGCATATTACTAGTATAAATCTATTATATAATAGTTTTCCCTCTTGTTTCCTTTTAATCCGTGCTAAAAAGAATAATCATTTTCCTTATTTAAAAATAATTTACATTTATACAAAAATTTATAATCACATAAAATATAAAATATATATATCTCATCTTGCGCTACAAATTCGGTACTCAAATAAAAAGCATTGCGACAAAAACGAAATCAGCCTGCACTAACATTTGGGGAGGAAAGAGAAATAGCGATGGGTGGGCCCACACTATAAAGCTACCAGATGAATACGGAATTACTTCGAGTCCGCTTGGCCCAATGCCCCAAAAGTATTGGATCACACAAAAAGTGAACCAGCCACCCAGGACAACGGGGTGAACTCGCCATAGTCTAACGATTGACGTACTCGCCCATTTCATTTTATACTGTATTAAATTAGTTGTGTTTTAAATTATCCAGTATGATTCTATAGATAGTGTGTACCAGACCATATAAATACATTGATTGAAAGTTTTCATATATAGAACTAATTTAATTATATTCAATTTTATTTTTAAAAATATGTTTTGTACACAGAGAAATTAAAATTCTCTTTCTTCTTAATTTAGTAGTGTCTAGTCAAATTAATAAATACACCTAAAACTAGCCAAACCTTAGCAGAGCTGCTAAGATGAAGCCAACAAGACAGAGCCATGACGTTCGTCAAATCATCATACGTTTGAGACCACCTACTAAATAAAGAATTAAATGAGCCAATGATACCCATATCGAGGCATCCAACTAACTAACATAAGCGTGTTTCATTTCATACACCGCACCGCAACTCACTGTCTCTTCTGAATTCTGATTCTCTGCTGCTGCACCCAACACGCAACACACTTTTTCTTCTTTTTATCACCCTCCTCCTTCTCCAACCTCGGGAAGTCAACACCATTTAACTAACCATTTTCATTTCCAATTGTAAAGCTGAGATTTTTCCAGTTTTACTTTAACAAATCTGTCTTCTTTTTCAAAGTAAACTAGTCCACAAGGATGACAACTTTCACTTTGAATTCAATACACCAAAACAATGTGATTTTGGATCGAATAGTGTGACGAAAATTTTAGTGGGCGTTTGGACGTAAGAATCGTAAAAAAAAAAAAAAAATACAATTTGAAAATTAGAGTTGTGTTTGGACATGAATAAAATTTGGAGCATTCTTTGAATTTTTTTGAGTGATTTGAAGTTAAAATTTTGAAAAAGATCTTTCTGAAGTTTTTAAAATTTCCAGAATATTTTGAAATTCAACTTAAAGTGAAATTTGAAATTTTTATGGCCTAACACTGATTCCGAAAAAACAAAAAAACAAAATCGAAAAACAAAATTTCTCCCAAACCAAATTTTGGCGCATTTCAATTTTTCCACAAGCTGAAATACCAAGGACTGAAAGTCGGAGTAAGAATTGAATTTTCGACTGCATGACTTGATTCTCTTCTTCCTCTGGGCGCTCGAGAGAGAGAAAGAATATCCCCTCTTTGGTGTTTTTAACTGAATTTTTTGTTTTTGAAAAAATGAAAAAATAAAATTGAAAGGACTTTTCAACCTTTTATGGAAACAAAAAGAGAAATATAGAGAAATTTCATGTCACTAAGGAACGCGACGGCATAGGTAAGATTCTTTCGGTTTTAATTAGAGCTTCGAGTTCGAGTCATGAGAATAAAGAATCTCTTAGTAAGGGATATTTTTATAAAATAAAAAAATAACCAAATAAAAGAAAAAAGAGAAATTTCATCATTTCAAATTCTAGAATTAGATTGAGATCATTCATCCCAATAACAATAGTCAGATTCAAAGTGAAAGGATCAACACATTTAATAATTTTCTGTTTAAATTTCTTGTTTTAAAAAAAAAAATAAAGTTAACTTTTTTAGAAACTACATAAAAGATACAATAAAATCAAAATCTTTTCTAATGTAACAAACTTTTAAAACACGTTCTGAAAAAGCCATAGTAAAACTTTGACTTTCCCAATAATAGTAATAGCGTTCTTTTTTGGACTTAAGATAAATTTCTAGATAATTAAGCATTAAAACTCTTGAAAGCACACACAAGTCTCTTTCAAGGAGATAAACAGAGTCACAGAATTCCGGACCGCCGGTCAATTCTAAATTCTAAGAGATTTTTAAAAAAACAGAGCAAAAATGACATAGTACAAGATTTGGAAATGAAGGAATATTCTCTATATTTTAATTCCGATTATTGAAACACCTTCCAATTATTTTATGCACCTGAATTAATTAAATGACCGAAATATTTAAAACAAATAATATAAAAGTAAATTTTTTCATTAAAAAAATACTTACCTGTATCCGTGATCTCACTTTCCGGCGATCCATTTGAATCTTCTCTGATTGAATCTTCATCTACCACCTCACCGCCTCCATTTTCGGACTCTTCGTCATGACATTTAGCCTTTTCATTAAACGATTCTTTCACTTCACTCTGTTTTTCTTCTTCTTTTACATCACTCTGTTTCACGTCCGTCACCTTTCTGGCGGCGACATTTTTTAGCTCAAGCGTGACATCAGCAATGGAATAATACTTCTGCATCTGAAGAATTGGGATCCAATTCAGTCTCCGGCGATGTATGGCGGCGAAAACGGATTCATATTCCGATCGGCCGCCTTCCAGCTGAGTGATATGGTTACAGAGTGCATCAATAATCGCATTCGCAGCGGCGAATTCGCCCCTGAACCACGCTAAAATGGCATCCTTAGCAAATGTCTCAGACATCATGGGAGGTGGTTGGACCGCCGGAGCACCACCAGCGGTAGGCATAAAGTGAACTCGATCGGAATTCGCAACAACGCCGGCTGCCGGCGGCATATTGAAACAGGCAGTGTGAAAATTTAACCCAAAAGGTTCGATCAGGTGAAATTAAAGATTCCAAATTTTTTGGGCCAGTTGAAAGTCTAGTTGTTTGAATAGTCTAAATGGCTGCTAACAATAATCATATAGCTCTCAGTATGTGTCGGCCTATATTTCGGTTGAAAATTTACGGGGTTTTCTAGAGAAAGATGAAAATGAGCACAAACAAACAAGGCGTTAGATAGAGAGAGAGATTTTGGGGTTTGGAGGAGAGGTTTACGTTTGGTATTTATTTAGAAGGCGTCTATGGAGGCTTTTACGATGGAGAGTTGGGGTGGGAAGTCCGTGGGTAGGTGGGGCCACCTAGCACCCTGCCAAAAAATGTCAAAATTGAGATTTTCGTTATTAATACATACTACTTTTTTACCTAATTAAACTTGATTATTAGCCTGTTTGTTCAAGTTTCTTTTTGGCCAAAAGTGCTTTTCTTTTTGCCAAAAGTACTTTTGGTCAAAAATTGAGGTGTTTGGTCAAGCTTTTGGAAGGAAAAAAAATACTTTTGAGGAGAAGCAGAAGCACTCAGAAGTGTTTTTCAAACTAATTAACCAAACACAAACTGCTTCTCACCAAAAGTACTTTTGAAAAAAAGTACTTCTCAAAATAAGTTGATTTTTGCAGCTTGGCTAAACGGGATATATATATATATATATAAGAGAGTTATTTGAAATTTCTTTAACTAACTTCTTCTCCTGGCATGACAAGAAGCTAGTAGTGAACGACGAAATAAATAATCATTAAATTTCAAACTCACAAATTGATTCTTGATATTGGCCATTTCAAAGCAGATTACTTTAGATTACGATGATTTATCATTCATGTCAATAATGTTCAAAGAGAATCACAATGGGAGGATAAGAAAAGACGAGGTCAGTTCTCGAACTACTTTACCACTCTTTGGATTTTAGTATTATTGCATAGCCAAACTTATCTATCCATGTTCTATTTTCAATTGTATAAATCTTTAAGGTGATTATATATTTGCATTGATATATAAGACATTACTAATGTAACTAATATTGCTGCATGATCGAACAAATGGCGGTTCGTTAAACACATAGTTAAGTAAAAAAAATAATTATGGATTATATATGAAATATTATCTTTAAATGAATCATATCTAAGTTTCATTAACTATGTTTTCTTTTCTTGTATAGTTGGTAAGGAGTAAGGATTGTCCAAATAAGTAGTAGCGGAAATGTGATTCGAATATTGGAATCTTCAAAAGTCAAGACATATAATACTTATCTGATTATAATTAATTACAAGACAAATAATATTGACCATTTCAAGGCAGATTACGTCATAATAAAATGTAACATTCAAGTCAATAATGTTCAAAGAGAAATATGGTGAGAAGATAAGAAAAGAGGAGGTTCGTTCTCATGCTATCTCACCACTTCTTCGTTATTAATGTTATTGCGTTGCCAAACTTATCTCTCCCTGTTCTATTTTCAATTGTATAAATCTTAAAGGTGATTATATATTATTTACATTCATATATAAGACATTACTAATGTAGTTAATATTGCTGCATGATGGAACAAGCAGCGATTCGTTAAATACATAGTTAAGTAAAAAAAATAATTTGTGGATTATATATGAAATATTATCTTTAAACGAATCATATTAAGTTTTGTAACTTTGTTTTCATTCCTCGCATAGTTAGTAAGGAGTAAGGATTTCCAAATAAGTAGTAACGAAAATGTGATTCGAATATTGGCCATTTTAAGACAGATTACAATGATTTAACATTCACGTTAATAATGTTCAAAGAGAATCACAACGGGAGGATAAGAAAAGAGGTCTGTTCTCGAACTACTTCACCACTCCTTGGATTTTAATGTTATTTCATAGCCAAACTTATGTTACACCCCATGTTTTCGTACGAAAAAGTACGTCGTAAGTACGTCGTAAGTCAACTGATGTAAGCTCAGAAATGAAATCGTCTTTGAAAGTACATAAAATAAGTTAATCATGTTACCTTGGAATCTCCAAATCTTCATGATCATGAATAACAAATACCAAGAGGGTTGGAAAGCTTAGACACTAAACGAATTGAAGAAAATAAGTTTCGTCGAAAGACGACAAGTTTGGAATGTTATAACATGTACTTTTGGGGTGAGACTAGGGTGCTTAACATGATAAAGAGTTTATGTTATGAGTTATTTTAGTCTTATGATAGTCAAGTGTTATGTTTTGAAGTCAAGCGAGTTGTGGAACAAAAGTTGAAAAAGGTCATCACAAGTTCCATTCATAAATGTGTTGAAACTTAGGACAAATGTAGCTGAGCTTTTCTCCCAATATACTTGGAATTAGGGGATGATCTACCTACCAAATTGAAGATCTACGAGTCTCATTTCTAACGCATTTAACTGTTCGTCGATAATACATCGGAGTAGAGAGATATTCGCATATTTACGAGACTGCGCAAGCAGCTCCCATGGGACCCACAAAGTTGGTGTAAAACTCCAGCTTGTATTTAAATTCATTCTAAATCGTTTTCACTCATTTTTCTCGTCGAAAATAGTTCCTAAACACTCCTAAGTGCTCTCCAAGTATTCCTCCATGATTCTAGGGTAAAAACCTAAGATAAAAATATGAATCCAATGTTAGAAACCTCGTGGTGCTTGCTACATCGTAGTTCTTCATCTTGTGGCCGTTTTGGAGGGTTCTTCAAAGTAAAGTAACCTCAAGTTTCATGTTTTTCTTGTTGATTAAGGTAATAATCAGTCACTCCTTCATATATATTAGATTTTCAAGTCAAACTACAAGTGTTTACACACCAACTTGAACACTTAAAGTTGATTCAAGAAGAGAATACAACACCTATAGTGTTGTGGTGTCATTGAGGATAATTGTGGGCTGTGTTTGGCTGACATTTCAAGTTGTTTCTACTGTATAAGGTGAGTATAACATCCTACTAATTGTGCTTAAGCTTTCTTGTATGTTGGTTAAGTTGTTAGGATGATAAACAACAAGATAATGCTTGCATTAGCTTGAGATATTGTAGTTCTTGATGGATTGATTTGAAAGTTGCTGTTATGAACTTTAAGTGGCTGAATTATGGAAAATAAGTTGTCTATGATATTGTTAGTATAATTATGTTGGTTTACATGTCAATCTTCTTGAGGAAATTGGTAACTAGAAAAGGAAATGGCTATAAAGCACTTGGAAGTTATCGACAGTGATATAATCTGGTGTTGGGCTATTTCGTGTAACTTAAAAATTGAGTACAAGATTGGAAATCCTTTAAAAGGTATTGGTTATTATACTGAACATATTACTAAGTTCAAGAATGAATGATAATGGGGTTGAAGAGTGCTAAAGAGATTCAATTCGAGCTTGCCGCTCGTCGTGATATGTTGATGACTTGTAAATGAAATATTTTGTACCCTATTGTTAATTTTGTTTCCTATTGTATTGCTCTAGTTGTTATTGTTGGTATATGGTATTGGAGGAGGCCCTTTTTACAAGGGAGATGCTGCCCAAATTTACATAAAACGAGCTACTAGCTTAAGTTACAAACTTAGCCTTTACTCAACACTGATTTTGAATCTCCTTATGCTATGGTAGATTGGGTTGAGTTGTTTGAAGAGTTGCTTGGAAGCTATTAAGGACTCAACGAGGTTAAGGTATGTTAAGTCTAACCCTTCCTTCATTTATGCATGATCTCGTAACTACATGTGTTTGATAACGAGGCATAAAGAGAAGTTCATACTCCCGAATTTATGTACATTATCCTAGTTTCATAAGTTACCACTATTCTCCCTTATCGAGACTTTATATTCAATTGATTATTATCTTCTTCCAATCAAGGGAGAAGGGGGTATATATATATATATACATATATATATATATATATATATATATATATATATATATATATATATGTATATGTATGTATGTATGGGATGTTATAGTGACCACATCATCTACAAGTTTAATCTGTGAGAAAGCACAATTCTATTTACTTAATTATGTGTTCAACATGGCCCTTTATGCCTGTCTGATAGAAGTGTGTGACCATCTCATCTTGAAATTAAAGTTGTTAGGTGGAGTACATTTTATTTACTTAATTATATCTTCAACAGCGTCTCTACCTTCACTAGGTAGAGGTAAGGTCTGCGTACACACTACCCTCCCTAGACCCCACCACCTGTGGGAATACACTTGGTTATTTGTTGTTGATGATGTCTTCAACAAGACAAATTTGGAAAACGACAACTACCAAACTAAAAGCTTTGTGAAATTTACAAGGTCAATAACCATCATTGCTGGAATAGCCTATAGAACCATCTTTAGATTTCTACTGTTAAATTGAATGATTGGTTCCGCTTCATCTAAAACTCATTAAAGAAGCTACACAAATCTTCATTTATTTAACATCATGAGTAAACATTGTTTACATATTCAAAGTGGAGAAGATGCTTGAAATTTGTTAAGACATTAATACGTTTGTTTGTAATGAAGAATGAAATGTCAATCAAGCGTTGCTTTTGGGGTTCAAACATGATGGGAAGTGTCAATGCCTGATCCGCTTGCTGTAGACGTGACTTTTCTCAGAATGAGAATACATGAAGCTTTTGTACCCAGCAGGGTTGACCTCAACTCACAATGAGAAAACTTAAGGTTTTCTATTGCCAGCAGGAGTTGACCCTCTTACTCAGTTTTCTACCACACTGCATTGAGTGTTGTCGCTAAGGTTCTAATCATTTTCAGTTTATGCAATCTTATAAACACTCTTGTTCAGTCCATGATCAAATGGCAGTGTAAAACTTTAGCTATAAGGAGGGGTCTGTACATCACTTCATGATGTGCTATTCGCAATGTGCACGAGTAACAATGGTCCATAGCTCTAGTTTTTACCAGTTATCCACCACTGTGAAGCGAATCAGCATTCCCTATCAGATTTTCTAGTTGGTAGTTGAAAGAATAATCCAGCTTGATTTTGCTGCTCTAACATGACCTAGTGATCTGTCAGATCTATAATGTGATTCGTCTTTTGTCATTTCTGCAATGTCATTCTTTTGTATTTGTTTGATGGGGCAGTATTACCCATCAGCGAAAACATCAGATGTGCAGCTACAACTATCTTTGTCAATTTGAGTGTTCCCTGCATTCATTTTTTTGCGCGTTATGCATCGTTTCATGTCCAAAGTAGTCTTACCTTGTTTGAATCATCTGAGCTGAGTTTGTTACTACGATTGCATTGAACTTATTTTAGCGGAATTGATTATTTTTCTGTCTTCATTTTCTTTCTCTGCCTTTTTGCTCTATATTCTTCTTGTATGTGATGTCTGTTATCAGGAGCTTGATATAGAATAAATGTTAAATTTGGTTCATTTAGTAAACTAGGCTTGAATGTTTACACATAGCTTTTGACTTTGTTGTAGGTATGTTGCAGTTGGAAATGAACCTTACTTGACAACCTACAATGGAACTTACCTTCGAACAACTCTTCCTGCTATGCAAAATGTCCAAACTGCACTCGTGAAAGCTGGCCTCGGTAATAAAGTAAAGGTTACTTGCCCCCTCAATGCTGATGTTTATGAGAGCTCCAGTGGCTTGCCATCAGGTGGTGATTTTCGAGCTGAAATCCATGGCTTTGTGAGCCAACTTGTCAAGTTCTTAAGCGACAACGGTTGTCCCTTTACAATCAATATCTATCCATTCATAAGCCTTTATATTGACCCCAACTTCCCAGTTGAATATGCTTTCTTTGATGGAAATGCAACACCTCTAAATGATGGTGGGACAACCTACACCAACATGTTTGATGCAAATCACGATACTCTTGTGTGGGCTTTACAGAAGAATGGTTTTGGGAACGTCCCTATAATAATCGGAGAAATTGGTTGGCCCACTGATGGTGACCGCAATGCTAATGCACAACTTGCACAACGATTCAACCAAGGATTCATGCAGCATATATCAGAAGGAAAAGGCACCCCTATGAGGCCTGGGCCTATTGATGCCTATCTGTTTAGTTTAATTGATGAGGATGCTAAGAGCATTCAACCTGGAAATTTTGAACGTCACTGGGGAATATTTACATATGATGGCCTACCCAAATACTCCCTAAATCTTGGCACTACAAATTCAGGGGCTTTAGTTCAAGCTAAAAATGTGAAGTATTTGGAGAGGAAGTGGTGTGTGTTTAAACCCAATGCTAAGGTGGATGACCCCCAGATTGCGCCTAGCATGAGCTATGCTTGTGGACTTGCTGACTGCACGAGTCTCGGGTATGGAACATCTTGTGGAGGTTTGGATGCACGTGGAAATATTTCATATGCGTTCAACAGCTACTACCAGATAAACAATCAGCTTGACGATGCTTGCAAGTTCCAAGGGCTTGGAACTGTCACAAAGTCAGATCCATCAACTGGTACTTGCCGGTTTGGGCTCATGATAGAGCAATACTACGGAGGTGCAGACCGACAACTTGGCTATACAAGGATGGCGTTGGCTCTACTTGTCGTTCTGTGGACAATTTTATGATCACTTCTCTTTTCTGGCTACCTGGTTTGCTTCTTTGAAATGATTGTTGATCCTGTTATGTAGCACATCACCAAATTAAATTTTTTCTCCTTCCCTCGACAGCCAACATTGATGTTCATTTGAAACTTGCATTATGAAATTAATGTCTGCCTGTGATTTTGAATGTGATGAGTTACATGCGGAGATAACATATGATGATTTGACGAGTACTGTATTGGGGTAATTGGCACGCTGCTGAGATCTGATATATGAATCTATATCAAGTTTTTTAGAACTTGGGACCTTGGTTTTCCTGGCTATTTTCGTGTTCACCAGTCTGGCAACTTTGTTCGTTCAAGCATCTCCTTTGGTTGTGTATTTGGTATGATCTGGAAAACAATTTCAGGAAAATAAGTAATTTTCTGTAAAATATGTTTTTTGTTTTATTTTAAAACAATTGGTTTCCGGTGTTTGATTGTCCAGTAAAAAATATCTTTTTGGCAAACCAGATGGTGTTTGATAAGATATTTTAGCATTAAAGATTGATAATAATATCTAATCGTTGGTTAGAGTTAGTGGTATGATCATGAGGTTAAGAGTTGCAAAGAAAAATGATCTCTGCCCACGAATAAGGCAAGTCATTTCTTCCTTTTTAACCAAGTTCCAGCAAAATCACTTACTCCGCAACTAGATCGTTGGTGTTTTTTAGTTTAATACTTTATTTTATTTTATTTATTCTCTCTAATCGCATTTTCGTGCAAAATAACTGATCGATTTCGGTCGATTTTGTTAAAAAATAAAACTATCAATCGAAATTGATAACATGGTTTATAGATACCCGTAAAATTGTACCCGTAAAATGGTACAATTGAATTTATAACATGGTTTATAGGTATGTGAATTAATTTGATCAAATATAAAAAGCATGAGAACAGAAATAAGATTATTATAATAACTTGAAGAATTACAAGTCTGGCTGTGGGCTTAGCTTTTTCGGAAGCGGTAATAAAAGTACTGCTAAGATAAAAAAGAAAGAGAGTAATCTGATATAGTAAGAGAAAATTTTAGTCTTTCGGTACAAATAATTTTTTGTGTCCAACTATGAATACAAATTCTCCTATTTATAGCTCTATTCAGAGAGATAAGATCTCCAAATCAAGCTATTCTTTAATGAGAATAAAACCCCTCTTGATGACTGTATAACGGTTGACCATTAATACAAAGATTCTTCGTAACAGTTGCTCATTGGATGTTATCTTTTCCAACCAATATCTCCCTTTCAAATCTTCGTTCTTGGTTCCCATGCCTTCAGAATTTATTCAGCACCGATCACATGTTTGTATCCAGTGTCAACTATTTCCCGGCTCATATCTTACTTGGCTCCAGCTCCATGTGTCATATTGTCATTCGTCCACCTGTCGCAAATCAATTTTACCCCATACAGATAGCCCTCCTACTTTTCGGTGACAAAACTCTGTGTTACCGAGAAGTATATAAGACCCCTTTTCCTGGCGGAAAAGTTTTGAAACAGTTTCTAAACTTGAAAGGACGCATGTCTCCTTCCATTTAATGAATCGAACACATGTTACCCTTTGATTCGACAAGTATTTTCGCTAGATTTCAAGGTAATCATGATGATGAATTTTGCCGTCTATAAACTTCTCCACTATTCATCACTTTTTATCTTTCATTTTTACAAACTCCTCTTCTTCTCTGAATTTCCTTAGAACCCTACTGCAAAACCCCTCTTTCTCAGTAAAATCTTATTACTCAAACTTTTTACCAGGTTTTTCACTACTGACAGAAACTCTGGCCTTCTCAGCGGTAGTAGCCCTAAAAAGAACAAAACGAAAGAAGTCGATATTGAATTCGAGCCTTCTCCGTTAACACCATCATACCTCTTCAACTTAACTCCCAGTTGGACCTTCAAGTTCAAAAGGAAACTATCAACCCCAGAAATGACCGAAATTGGCCTGTCTGCAGGTATCCCTCTTTCATTTGCCCTGTTAGCATTCCCGTCGTAAAGAAGAATTGCGACTGGAATAACATCGAAATATATTCCCCCAACGAAGTGGAAAGGATCACCTTTAGCAAGCCAGGGTTCATGTATATTTATAAATACTCTTGTACTCTAAAATTGGGCAAAGAAATTGATCCTATAATTTATAATTTGCCCACCGCTCCCAAATCTGCTTGGCTCAGGTGAGTCAATTAATATGGCGTACTGTGGCTTGCCTTCCAAAAATGTATTCCGAGGCTGGGGAACCCTCACACTCGCAAATTTATTCAATCTCTACTCCCCGAAGAACTTCTGTGTGGGTGTGCTTAATGCAGCAAGCGCGGCTACCATGCCGTTGTTACTACCGTCGATGATTATAACGACCGTGGCTGGATGGAATGGTTTGTTGTCATTGCCACCAGGGACATTCTCCTGGCAACATCCCCTTCCGTTCCTGAATCTTGGAATTCTCGTGAGTATTCGAACATCCTTTCCTTACCGTGTTTAAAGAGAATTTCTTTCTTTGCTAACTTTTGTTTTTTATATTCCAGCTACTAATTGGGAACCATCATCGGTTAAGAACCTGGCCTACTGGGTACATAAAATCTTAGACGTTTCCACATCGGATTCTTGAAGGTGGTAGGAAATTTCTCCCAGATTTAATTAGAAATCCAAAAACCATGGTAAAAGTTTTCCTTTTTCTGTTTCAACCTTTAAAATATTTTGGAATCAATTTGTGACTCCCCTTTCGCAATACAAAGGTCTTCCGAAGGGATCTGTTGCTTACTTATTATTGACATCTCTAATGACCCAGAGGACGATCAACGACAATTTCAAGATGTCCTTAACTGGATGAGGGCTCATGAAGCCGCTCTTGCTTCCGATGAAGGTGCCTCCTCCCTGATTCCCTAGCCCAAGGACAAGAAACCAAAGAGAAGACATACCTATACTGCTGGGACTCGGGATAAGACCTTAACAAAAGAATCTCCAACTGGATTAAACACAGTGGTACTTGATGAAGAAGGAACTGATGATGAAGCGATTCCTCTTCAAAGAAGAAAAAGATCTTCATCAGCTTAACCGGATGTTCATCTAGGAGAACTTCAGGCACCTCACCTGGGAGAACTTCAAGCGCTCCTTACGGAAATAGATACAGTTGAAAACACTGAATCTCGTTTTCGAATCCCTATTGTCGCTTCCGGTCAGAGGAGTTCTACCACAAACATTCCTCCCCCATATACTTCTACACCAACCGCAATCGCAACACCTTCTACACTAACTGCTACCTCTCCACTAGCCCCAACCGAACAGACAAAAGATGTTCCTTCCCCGCGGTCACCTGACCATGCGTATATAGGGAACACTTTGTCATGCCCCAAACCTGAAGAGGCGTGGCCGGAACCCGATGCAATACTTGGCCCGAGCGTACCACTCTGCAATTGTGAACTCTGGAAGGGTAACCCTCAACTTAGGCCAATGAGGCCATATTCTGAATCATCTGAAAATAACGTCTCTCTCATCTGAGGGGTAAACATACCCAAAAGTTCATATACATAACTGTGCAGGCCGACGAGGCCGCCATGAACGTCTACAACCAGCATACCAAACTGAACATGCACCCAGGGCTATCAAGGCCACAATACTAACATACAAAATATACAGGACTCGTCTACAAGCCTCTAGAGATAGCTGAACTGTATCATGGAAGGGACAGGGCTTCGACCTACCCATCAAACCCGTATATAGAAAATGGACTCCAAGGTCTAGACCTGGTAACTCTGAGGAAGTGGAGCTTACCAACTGAGTTGATGTTTGACTCTCTCTACTAGGAAGGTCTATCCAGCTGTCTATCAGGACCTGCGGGCATAAAATGCAGCGTCCCCAGCAAAAGAGACGTTAGTACGGAATAATGTACCGAGTATGTAAGACAACAAAATAACTGAAAGCTGAAACTGAACTAATAATATAATAACTGAAAGTAATTGGGAGTCTAAGATAATCTGAAGATATGCTTACTTGCTAATACTGACTCAACTCTCTAAATATAGTAAGTAAAATAGGTGTCCGGCCCTATAAGGCTTGGTATGTGTAACTGCTCTGCCGTAGTAGGCTCGCTCATAGGCGCTCGGCCATACTAGGCTCTGTATTTTAGCCATTCTGGGCTCTCTCATAGGCGCTCAGCCACAGTAGGCTCGGTATATAACTTACCATCTTATCAGAGGTTGCCCAATAGGGGCCCGCCCATCGATTATAGCTCGGTGGTGGTGAAAATACTGTAATACTCTGTAAATATATGTATATATATAGATCTTCTGCTCTCTTGACTGGAAGAAGACAATAATTAACTGAATATAAAGTCCCGATAAGGGAGAGTAATGTAACTTATGAGACTAGGATAATGTACATAAATTTAGGAGTACAGACTTCTCTTTATGTCTCGTTATCAAACGCATGTAGTTACGAGATCATGCCAAAAGAAAGAAAGGGTTTAGCCTTAACATACCTTAACCTCGTTGGGTTCTTAATAGCATCCAAGCAACTCTTCAAACAACACAACTCAATCTACCATAGCATAAGGAGATTCAAATTCAGTGCTGGGTAAAGGCTAAGTCCATAACTTGTGATGATCTTTGCCAACTTTTGTTCCACAACTCGCTTGACTTCAGAACATAACACATGACTATCATAAGACTAAAATAACTCATAAAATAACCTCCTTATCATTTTGAGCACCCTAGCCTCACCCCAAAAGTACATGTTATAACATTCCCAACTTGTCGACATTCAACGAAACTTGTTTTCTTCAATTTGTTTAGCTTCTAAGCTTTCCAACCCTCTTGGTACTTGCAGTTTATGATATAAAATATTTGTAACCTCCAAGTTAACATGATTAACTTACTTTATGTACTTTCAAAGATTATCTCATTTTTTGAGCTTACATCAATTGACGTACAACGTACAAAAATATGGTTGTAACACACTTACCTGGCACCCATTCAAAACCCTAGTCGAAAATGCAGTATCATTCTTACAAGTTCGAATGAGTGCCACCAAGTCTCCAAGCCGGTGGAGGTTGCCAATTACTTGAAGCCCCTGGCCGTGGACAGAGATTAAAGAAAGATGGATTCTCTTTCTCCTGAATGTCTAATCAATAACAATATGGACTGTGTGGCTCAAGTATCAATTTAGTCTTCTTTGCTTCCCTTCTTTCTTTCTAAACTTTATTCTTGTTACATTAACGTTCAAATTTTATAGGCTAATATTCTTGCCTCCAAGGGTCTACAAAAGTTGATCTTGGACAAAGAGGACCTTACTGATGAGCGAAACCAGCTTGCTACCGAACAAAACTAGCTTGCCGAGCGCCTCCCAATTTTGGAAGCAAATGTTGATCAAATGTGCGAGCTCAAGGCTCGATTAGAGCAATCCGAGCAAGATAAAAAGGCCCACAACCAAAAAGCCGCTCAATTACATTAAGAGCTTAAGGAGGCGAAGGCCAAGTGGGTTGTGTCACACCTCCTTTGTTACACACCTACCCCGAAGGATAATGTATAAGGGAGTTTTTCCATTTAAAGTGACATTATTCGAAATGGGATTATTTATTTATTTTTAGAGTCGCCACTTGGGATAGGATTGGCTTTTGGTGTCCCAAATCGAGGAAAATTTCGACTTCCCGATTGTAGTCTGCGAACCAGAAATTCTGTGTAAGGAATTCTGTTGACCCGAGGGAAGGTGTTACGCACCCCCGGATCCCGTGGTTCTAGCACGGTCGCTTAAATTATCATAAATGGCTAAAATATAATTTTTGGTACATGCTCCAACCTGTAGTGCAATTTAAAGATTATTTACCGCTTTTAGTTATTTTTTACGAAAGTGAACGCCGTTTAAGAGCGTGTTTCTGGATCACGTCACATGAAATGCACCCGGATCCTCAACACCTCTTATTCAACATTTTGGGATTTAGATTTGGGTTGCATGAAATGCACTCCCGAATTTAGGAAAATAATATTATTAAAAGCGCGCCTAGAGTGGCTAGCGTCTAATTAACTTTGCGGGAAGCCATGAAAATTCGCTAAATGGCATGTCCCGAATTTCTAAAATATTTTAATAAAGTATTTAATGAGGGCCCCGCAATTTATATGTTTTGTGAGGCGAGGCTCGTCTCATTTTATTTAAAGGCCATCCTAAAGAAACTATGATTTTCTATTTCTTTTGTCTCTAAAAGGGCCTAATTAATTTGCATTTGTACATTCGGGCCTTGAGTTCAAGTCCGAATTCAAACAAAAGGGAGGACCCTCTTAATTTGAACCCGCTACTTAACTCGAGAACCTAAATTTATATTTGCAAATCAATCTCCATATTCTTAATATAGTTTAAAGGGTTTTGGATTTATAACAATTTTGGGCTTTGAACGTTAGCCCAGAATTTGTAAATGTCACTGTCCGGCAACTGGGTTTCAGTACTGACCCCAACTTGTGTACAGGGGAGCTGAGGCAAAAGGGGAATTACTGGGCCAGACTTTAGGGCCAACAAGGCCCAAGCCATCAACGAATTGTGCTGAAGGGAATTTACCAGGTAGAGTCCGGTTTGGCCCATTAACAATTAATAGAAATATGTGATGGATCAGTCCAGCCTTACTAATATTTGAATAAACAAGTAATTAAACATGTTGAATTACAAATTTACTGCCTGCTCAACCGAAACGTGAATTGGCCCTAAACTACATAATCACTCCTATAAAATTCCTATATCATTAACGACATATGTACGAACCTGAAGCAATTAGGAGATGGACTTGGACTTAATTTCACAATTCAATTAGTATTTAATCAATTACAGCTAAACTCACGCTTGTTCATTCATCTGTTTTAACATCCTGATTGATTACCATTAACACATGAAACATTTCTGAAATGACAAAACAACCTAAATAACCTGTGAGATACTGCACATTAACACTCATGTGATTGACCTCAAAATACCATAATGACTTGTGAAATTAACATCAGCAATAAACAGGCTACAAATTGTAATCTCAATGCAAAACTAACATGGCTCTCACCACCTCACATTAGAAAGTTAATATAGTCCAGTCCAATTACAACATTAATTACTAAAACTGGAATTAAACTAAGCTAACATGATATCACTTCAACAGAGATAGAATTTCCATTTTTCGTTTCCCAGATCACATGAACATCACCATAGTTTAGAGCTTGTACCTGGAATTTGGACAAAGCAAAAGGGAAAATCGAGGTCAGCTTAGCCAGCAACAGTTCACAGCAGCGAACAACAGTTTAAGGCCAATTTCAAACCCAGAAACGGTATCAAGCAATCCAGAAATTAGTTTCAATCAAATAACTCTAGCAAGCACCAAACCAAGCTTGAGTGACCCAAATTAACTCGAAATAGCCCTAGGACCTCTAGAACCTCAAATACTAGCAGCACAAGGAAACTCATGCCATTTTTCAACCTCGGGTGGGATAGAGATTTGATTTAGAATTTGGGAACCTCAAAATCAAACTAAATATCTCAATGGAACAGTAAGCTTTCGAGGCTTCAAGCTTTCGGATTTTGAAATTTTTGAACTTCTAAATTTAGATTTCTAATTTTCAGATTTCTAGACTCTAAACTTTGAATCTCAAATTTCAGATCTCTGGACCTTTTTCCCAAAAAACTTGCAAATGAAGGCAAGGGCATGCCCTTTTATAGGCACACATGAGGCCTTATCAGATTTTCAGCTTTCTTTTTAGTCCTTACTCATTTTCAGCTTTTAGTCCCTTATTTTTTAACTTGTTACCCAAGTAACTACACCTATTTTATTGAAATCTATACTAAAGCCCACTCTAGAAGGGTCTATACCCATTACAATTCCTATTCTATCCTTACTTCATTTCAACAATTACCAAATCTGATTAAACTACCCTTTTCAATGCCTAAACTACCCCTGAAACCCTCTGAAATTACTATCCCCATTAATCCTTCAGCAGGTATAACCAATCACTAAGCCAACTCAAAACCAATATCAAATTACACTATTATTGGATTAACAGCTAACAAACAAACTCATGAATTGCAATCAACCCAAATTAATTCCAGAAAAACAGAACAGATAAAAGCCAATGTGAACAAACTAAAATCTTATTAAAACAGATTTAAAAGGGATTTAAAATTGTATACTACTGAACTAAAACATCTGTTGAACATGTAGAACTAAACTAATTACTAGAATTAAGGCCAAATACTAATTCAGTGCCTCATGGACGGACAATAANCGAATTGATAACAAAATGCTCTAATTGGTGTTCTTTTGCTTTTGCAGGGAATAATCTAAGTGAGGAAGCACTACGGAGTGTTTTGGAGTCAATAATGTGAAGAAAACGCCCAATCAAGAAGCACCCGAGCATAAAGAAGCAAAAAATGGACTGAGGTGAAATCCACCGCGACCGCGGCAGACAATTACATGAGGCAGAATGTTCAGCTGTCTCAAAACCCGATATGGACCTCGTCCTGTCCTTCTTTACCCAGATCGTTCCACCATAAACGCAACTCCGGAGGGATTTTAGTCATGATTGAGAAAGGTTCATTTTGGATCGTGCTCATCCTGCACATTTATTAAGGTGATTTAATCACTTATTTTGACCCAAAAGGAAAAAATAAAAAATGACACTATTTTGTTCAAATTTCCAATTTAAAACAAGCAACCGGTTTTGTGGATACGGCCTTTCAGCACTTCGTAAAGAAGATTTTAAGGCTGTGCCCACTAACCGTTGAAACTGACCCAAGGTGGCCGTTCTTGCAAAAACGGCCTTCCGGCGCCCGTTTTGGGGGCATTTGGCTTAGTCTTAACAAGAATGTCGTCACCCGACTTATTCATGACGAAATACAAAAATTCTGGCTATTTTTTGGCTTTTTTTTTTTGCAAAGGGGAGGTTGGACNTCTTAATCCTCATAGAGTATTACGGCGAGATTATAGCGAAGGAGTCAAGACCTAAACTAGCAATTGGGGAAATCACTGCCCTAGACCTTTTTACCATTGAATTATCTTTAATCTAGCATATTGTTATTTCTAATATTATTTGAAGTAGTTAAACATAAAAACCCAAGATTGATTGATAAAACTCTTGCATCTAGAAATTGGTTGAGTTGATAATAGCATTGCTAAAGAGCTGTAATAGATAGGTTAGTTCCCTGTGGATTCGACTCCGGACTTAAAACCGGATTATATTTGCAACGATCGCTTTGTCTTTTAGAAGGCATAGTTGGGCGTGATCACTCACTTTTAACGAAAGCTGAGAAGGCATGAGAGGAATTATTTGATCTATGACCCAGAGTTAGTTACGTTATGAACACACGTAAGATTTTGGAGTATTATCCATGCAACATATATGTTGACATTCCTACAGCTATAAGAGACTCTGTTATAAGTTAAAAGGAAGAATTGAGTCCACCTCACAGACAAAGGCTCGAATTGTTAGAAGATTATATTGTGGATGTTCCATATTGTTCACCAAAGGCGAAAGTAATAACTAATACCCTGAGCCGCAGATCGGAAGATAGCGTAAGCCTACTTAAAGGATGAGAGAGAAGAGGAAATAAAGAGTTACATCAGCTAAGTGAATCAGGATCTTATTATTAGACCCAACTAAATATAGAAATCATGATTCAAAACACTACAAAATCACTCTTAATATCAGAGGTACATGAGAGATAGTACATTCGTCATATTCTATAACGGCTCTACGATAAAGCCAGTTAAAAAGTACCAGCCTCATAAAGAGTAAGTATGAAGCTCCCACTGGATTATATATGCTCTAGAGGTGAAAGTACTATAGTAGAGCTTCAAGTTGTGGATGTGAATTCCACCTATGTGGAAGGGTAGTTATGAAAGAGACAAAAAATACGATGCTAGATTTAAAGGTAAGTAAGGTAAAGGTGAACAAGGTACGAGGTACTCAAGTGCAGAAGGTTATGAATAGTCCATACCTCAGATAGAGGGATAGAAGCGCTATGATTCAGTATCCAAAAATGATAGTGGTGTCATCAGTAGCATATCTTCCACCCTATGGTTTCTAGGTACCGAGAGGTCTAGTTAAGAGAGTAAAGAAGAGTTAGATACGACGTGATGTCTCGCTTGAGGTTCCAGAATAACATAAGGAAATATGTGGAGCTATCAAGTCAAAGGAAGGTTGTGAGCAGTATAAATAGATATGTGTAGGTCGCAAGCTAAAGTATTGTAGAGCGATAATGTTTTAGGTAGACGAGAGTAAGGATAAGAAAATGTAAGTGAGAAGGTGACGAGAATAGGTAAGTCCTCGGAATTAAACCCATCTAAACAATAGAGCTGATGGTTTCCGTAAGTTATAAAAAAAAACTCAGTACAGCCTGAATAAACTCGGAGGAGTTTAAGACTATGAGTATTTAAAAAAGAGGGAATGCTGCCCTCGTAGTAGAATAAGGTGTAATTGTGATAAATGATAAGTGGATGACATTTAGGCCTTCGATTGAGTAATGATTTAGAGAAAAAGGGATTTCATGAATTGAGAATACCCCCATAAGATGAACCACGTTGGGATGCTATGAAATACAGTCAATGTAGTATTGTATCGTCCCTAAGTGGATCAGGCATATAACTCTAGATGTTCCCCGATGAGACGTGAGCCCTAGTGACAATTTATTACATAAGAGATTTCAAGTGATCAGTGGTAGATTATAGATCAACATTAAGGTGAATCAACAATAGATGGATGAATGTTACAAGTGTGAGATGGGATTAGGCTGTCATTCTTAAGATGAATAGTAATGAGGAAGCATTAAGGGGCTTAAATTTATACACATAGGATAAGCCGTGAGAGAGTAACCTAGAGTTGGGTAGCAGACCTTGGTCATAATAAGTCAAAGTAAGTGTTGTGGTATAGTATAAGCTACCTAGATATAGTAAATCCATAAGCATAGCTAACCGAGGCTATGAAACAAAATATAGCAATAGCCGTACAAAGTACCGAGCGAACAACTTTAGTACACCTACAGATGCCCCGAGAGATAGCTTGTCATTGTTCTGTATATGTTCCTAAGGTGAGGCCTAGAGATTGGATAAAGGATGGAGGAAAAGGATAGAAGAGTCGCATGGGCGCACAAACAAGGACAAAATTGTAGAGGCTGCATGACAGAAGGTAGCAACATTCACGAGATTGGAAGAATTCCGACCACAGGTCCAGGTATGAGAAAGAGGCCTAAAAGGGGGAATACCCTGGCCTGTGGATTTATTCACATAACAGTTGCCTAGATGTCAAGGGCAATATTAAAGTATTCGTAAGAGCTATAAGTTATGAGACTAATAAGCGCATCAGTCAACATTCGAGGACGAATGTTCTAAAGGGGGAATGATGTTACACCCCGTGTTTTCGTACGAAAAAGTACATCGTAAGTCAACGGATGTAAGCTCAGAAATGAAATCGTCTTTGAAAGTACATAAAGTAAGTTAATCATGTTACCTTGGAGGCTCAAAATCTTTATGATCATGAATAACAAGTACCAAGAGGGTTGGAAAGCTTAGACACTAAACGAATTGAAGAAAATAAGTTTTGTCGAAAGTCGACAAGTTTGGAATGTTATAACATATACTTTTGGGGTAAGACTAGGGTGCTTAACATGATAAAGAGGTTATGTTATGAGTTATTTTAGTATTATGATAGTCATGTGTTACGTTTTGAAGTCAAGCGAGTTGTGGAACAAAAGTTGGAAAAGGTCATCACAAGTTCCATTCATAAAGGTATTGAAACTTAGGTCAAATATAGCTGAGCTTTTCTCCCAATATACTTGAAATTAGGAGATGATCAACCTACCAAATTGAATACCTATGAGTCTAGTTTCTAATGCATTTAACCGTTTGTCGATACGACATCGGACTTGAGAGATATTCGCATTTATACGAGACTGCGCAAGCAGCTCCCATGGGACCCATAAAGTCGGTGTAAAACTCCAGCTTGTACTTAAGTTCATTCTAAATCGTTTTCACTCATTTTTCTCGTACAAAACAGTTCCTAAACCCTCCTAAATTCTCTCCAAGGATTCCTCCATGATTCTAGGGTGAAAAACTAAGAAAAAAATATGAATCCAATGCTAGAAACCTCGTGGTGCTTGCTACATCGTAGTTCTTCATCTTGTGGCCGTTTTGGAGGGTTCTTCGAAGTGAAGCAACCTCAGGTCTCGTTTTTTTTTTTGATTAAGGTAATAATAAGTCCCTCCTTCATATATATTAGATATTCAAGGAAAACTACAAGTGTTTACACACCAACTTGAACACCTAAAGTTTATTCAAGAAGAGAATACAACACATATAGCGTTGTGGTGTCATTGAGGATAATTGTGGGCTGTGTTTGGCTGAAATTTAAAGTTTTTGCTATTGTCTAAGGTGAGTATAACAGCCAACTAATTGTACTTAAGCCTTCGTGTATGTTGGTTAAGTTGTTTGGATGATAAACAACAAGATAATACTTGGATTAGCTTGAGATGTTGTAGTTCTTGATGGATTGATTTGAAAGTTGCTCTTATGAACTTTAAGTGGCTGGAAACTATGGAAAATAAGTTGGCTATGATATTGTTAGTATTATTATGTTGGTTTACATGTCAATCTTGTTGAGGAAATTGGTAACTAGAAAAGGAAATGGCTATAAAGCACTTGGAAGTTGTCGACAGTGATATTATCTTGTGTTGCGCTATTTCGTGTAACTTTAAAAATGAGTACAAACTTGGAAATCCTTTAAACGGTATTGGTTATTATACTGAATATATCACTAAGTTCAAGAATGAATGATAATGGGGTTGAAGGGTGCTAAAGGAATTCAATCCGAGCTTGCCGCTCGTCGTGATATGTTGATGGACTTGTTAATAAAATATTTTGTACCTTATTGTTGATGTTGTTTTTATTGTTGGTTTATGGTATTGGAGGAGGCCCTTTTTACAAGAGAGATTTTGCCCAAATTTACATAAAACGAGCTACTAGCTTAAGTTACAAACTTAGTCTTTACTCAGCACTGATTTTGAGTCTCCTTATGCTATGGTAGATTGAGTTGAGTTGTTTGAAGAGGTACTTGGAAGCTATTAAGGACTTAACGAGGTTAAGGTATGTTAAGGCTAAACCCTTCCTTTATTTTGGCATAATCTCGTAACTGCATGTGTTTGATAACAAGGCATAAAGAGAACTTCATACTCCCGAATTTATGTACATTATCTTAGTATCATAAGTTACGAGTATTCTCCCTTATCGGGACTTTATATTCAATTGAGTATTGTCTTCTTCGAGGCAAAAGAGTAGGGGGTATATATATATATACACACACACACACACACACACACACAGAGTATTACAGTATTTTCACTATCATCGAGCTATAATCGGTGGGCAAGCCCCTATTGGGCAACCTCTGATCAGATGGTAAGTTATATACCGAGCCTACTGTGGCCGGACGCTTATGAGCGAGCCCAGAATGGCCGAGATACAGAGCCTAGTATGGTCGAGCTCCTATGAGCGAGCCTAGTACGACAGAGCAGTTATATGTACCGAGCCTTATATGGCCAGACAGCTATTTTACTTACTATATTGAGAGAGTTGAGTCAGTATCAACAGGTAAGCATATCTTCAGATCATCTTTGACTCCTAGTTTACTTTCAGGTATTATATTATCAGTTCAGTTTCAGCTTTCAGTTATTCTGTTGCCTTACATACTCGGTACATTATTTCATACTAACGTCGCTTTTGCTGGGGACGCTGCATTTCATGCCTGCAGGTCCTGATAGACAGTTGGATAGACCTTCCCAGCATACAGAGTCAAACATCAGCTTGGTTGGTAAGCTCCACTTCCTCGGAGTTACCAGGTCTAAACCTTGGAGTCCATTTTATATATATACAGGTTTGATGGGTAGGTCGTGGCCCTGTCCCGATCATGTTACAGTTCAGTTATCTCTAGAGGCTTGTAGACGCATCCTGTATAGTTTGTATATCAGTAGATGTTCATGGCGGGCTCGCCAACCTGCACAGTTATATATAAATGAGCTTTTGGGTATGTTTACCCCTCAGATGAGAGATGATATTTTCAGATGATTCAGAATCTGGCCTCAGCGGCCTAAGTTGAGGGTTACCCCTCTAGAGTTCACAGTTACAGGGCCGAGTATGGCACCGGGTGCCGGCCACGCCTCTTCAGGTTTGGGGCGTGACAACTTATCTCTCCCTGTTCTAATTTTAGTTGTATAAATCTTAAAGGTGATTATATATTTANAAATAAATGTGGGGAATGTCTGGTTGACATAGAATGATATGGAAGGTTAATGTGTTTGTATTAAAAGTGCTTAGGGAGGTTAGTCACTATATCCAAATATATCCTACCCATCCCTTAGCCTACATTACAACCAAATAAAGTCCTAATTGATCTTAGACTGGATAGGCTCGATTAGTAGAGTATTACACTACGGACAAGCCTATGGTGCATCTTTATGGCATGTGAATGCTCTTTTGGAGAGTGAGCGAATTTTGTCCATATGAGTTCCTAATTGTTTTTAATCATATTAATTGTGGAACTACTCTCTTGTGTGATGTGAGGGCATGTGATTCACAAAGGAAAGATAAGTCTTGACTTCTGTATAGAGTAGTTTGAGTAAGTGCGAATATTGCATGGTACGAGAGATTCGACTTCTGAGGCAAAGGTTGTTCACTACTAGGTGCAACTTTGGTAAATTGTTCAAGGTGTGATTCGTTAAGGGAAAAGCTTAGGGAAGGAACTTTGATAGAGTGTGGTGGATTGCTCGAGGACTAGCAATGATTTATGTGTGGGGTGTTCATATTAGGCTATATAGATAATATTTACACCTTAATATTACCATGCTTTATTGTTGTTTTATAGGCGAATTGATAACAAAATGCTCTAATTGGTGTTCTTTTGCTTTGCAGGGAATAATCTAAGTGAGGAAGCACTACGGAGTGTTTTGGAGTCAATAATGTGAAGAAAACGCCCAATCAAGAAGCACCCGAGCATAAAGAAGCAAAAAATGGACTGAGGTAAAATCCACCGTGACCGCGGCAGACAATTACGCGAGGCAGAATGTTCAGCCTTCACCGCGGTCGCGCCGCGGTCTTGCCGCGACCGCGGTGAACTGTTCAATTGCCAGAAAAATTGGGGACCGAAGTGTAATTCGGGGAAAACTTGTTACCAAACCCTTATAAACTTTAGAAGCTCGCTCAAGACAGAATTAAAGCTTGTTTTTAGACTACTTTGGAGGCAAGAACAAGTGTGAGAAGATCAAGCAAACATTAGTAGTTTTTCTATTTCCTTTTAGTTCTTGCAATTATACATTACGAACTAACTTTGTTAGTTTTATCTTACTTTGTTATGAGTAGACTAAACAATTATCGTAGGGTTGATGGAACCAATTGTTGGTTGAAGTTTTAACTCAACTTGTTATAATCGAGCCAGATTTATTATATGATTGTTCAACTACGTTTTGTATAGTGATTGATTGAATGGGCCCTTGATTAATCGTGTCTAATTACCTTTTATTGCTTGAGAAAGGATATTAGGTTAGAATGCTGTTGAACAACATCACTTTTGGGTAATTGAAGAGATTCATTACTTGAACTTAAAAGTGGGTTTAGAGATAACGAAGCTTTGGTGGGATAAATTAGAGCTACACATATTGTTAGCTAGAGTAGTTAGAGAGAATGCTCTAGTAAATTATCGTAGTTGATCGAGAGATAATTATAATAACCCATAGCTCTTAATCCTCATAGAGTATTACGGCGAGATTATAGCGAAGGAGTCAAGACCTAAACTAGCAATTGGGGAAATCACTGCCCTAGACCTTTTTACCATTGAATTATCTTTAATCTAGCATATTGTTATTTCTAATATTATTTGAAGTAGTTAAACATAAAAACCCAAGATTGATTGATAAAACTCTTGCATCTAGAAATTGGTTGAGTTGATAATAGCATTGCTAAAGAGCTGTAATAGATAGGTTAGTTCCCTGTGGATTCGACTCCGGACTTAAAACCGGATTATATTTGCAACGATCGCTTTGTCTTTTAGAAGGCATAGTTGGGCGTGATCACTCACTTTTAACGAAAGCTGAGAAGGCATGAGAGGAATTATTTGATCTATGACCCAGAGTTAGTTACGTTATGAACACACGTAAGATTTTGGAGTATTATCCATGCAACATATATGTTGACATTCCTACAGCTATAAGAGACTCTGTTATAAGTTAAAAGGAAGAATTGAGTCCACCTCACAGACAAAGGCTCGAATTGTTAGAAGATTATATTGTGGATGTTCCATATTGTTCACCAAAGGCGAAAGTAATAACTAATACCCTGAGCCGCAGATCGGAAGATAGCGTAAGCCTACTTAAAGGATGAGAGAGAAGAGGAAATAAAGAGTTACATCAGCTAAGTGAATCAGGATCTTATTATTAGACCCAACTAAATATAGAAATCATGATTCAAAACACTACAAAATCACTCTTAATATCAGAGGTACATGAGAGATAGTACATTCGTCATATTCTATAACGGCTCTACGATAAAGCCAGTTAAAAAGTACCAGCCTCATAAAGAGTAAGTATGAAGCTCCCACTGGATTATATATGCTCTAGAGGTGAAAGTACTATAGTAGAGCTTCAAGTTGTGGATGTGAATTCCACCTATGTGGAAGGGTAGTTATGAAAGAGACAAAAAATACGATGCTAGATTTAAAGGTAAGTAAGGTAAAGGTGAACAAGGTACGAGGTACTCAAGTGCAGAAGGTTATGAATAGTCCATACCTCAGATAGAGGGATAGAAGCGCTATGATTCAGTATCCAAAAATGATAGTGGTGTCATCAGTAGCATATCTTCCACCCTATGGTTTCTAGGTACCGAGAGGTCTAGTTAAGAGAGTAAAGAAGAGTTAGATACGACGTGATGTCTCGCTTGAGGTTCCAGAATAACATAAGGAAATATGTGGAGCTATCAAGTCAAAGGAAGGTTGTGAGCAGTATAAATAGATATGTGTAGGTCGCAAGCTAAAGTATTGTAGAGCGATAATGTTTTAGGTAGACGAGAGTAAGGATAAGAAAATGTAAGTGAGAAGGTGACGAGAATAGGTAAGTCCTCGGAATTAAACCCATCTAAACAATAGAGCTGATGGTTTCCGTAAGTTATAAAAAAAAACTCAGTACAGCCTGAATAAACTCGGAGGAGTTTAAGACTATGAGTATTTAAAAAAGAGGGAATGCTGCCCTCGTAGTAGAATAAGGTGTAATTGTGATAAATGATAAGTGGATGACATTTAGGCCTTCGATTGAGTAATGATTTAGAGAAAAAGGGATTTCATGAATTGAGAATACCCCCATAAGATGAACCACGTTGGGATGCTATGAAATACAGTCAATGTAGTATTGTATCGTCCCTAAGTGGATCAGGCATATAACTCTAGATGTTCCCCGATGAGACGTGAGCCCTAGTGACAATTTATTACATAAGAGATTTCAAGTGATCAGTGGTAGATTATAGATCAACATTAAGGTGAATCAACAATAGATGGATGAATGTTACAAGTGTGAGATGGGATTAGGCTGTCATTCTTAAGATGAATAGTAATGAGGAAGCATTAAGGGGCTTAAATTTATACACATAGGATAAGCCGTGAGAGAGTAACCTAGAGTTGGGTAGCAGACCTTGGTCATAATAAGTCAAAGTAAGTGTTGTGGTATAGTATAAGCTACCTAGATATAGTAAATCCATAAGCATAGCTAACCGAGGCTATGAAACAAAATATAGCAATAGCCGTACAAAGTACCGAGCGAACAACTTTAGTACACCTACAGATGCCCCGAGAGATAGCTTGTCATTGTTCTGTATATGTTCCTAAGGTGAGGCCTAGAGATTGGATAAAGGATGGAGGAAAAGGATAGAAGAGTCGCATGGGCGCACAAACAAGGACAAAATTGTAGAGGCTGCATGACAGAAGGTAGCAACATTCACGAGATTGGAAGAATTCCGACCACAGGTCCAGGTATGAGAAAGAGGCCTAAAAGGGGGAATACCCTGGCCTGTGGATTTATTCACATAACAGTTGCCTAGATGTCAAGGGCAATATTAAAGTATTCGTAAGAGCTATAAGTTATGAGACTAATAAGCGCATCAGTCAACATTCGAGGACGAATGTTCTAAAGGGGGAATGATGTTACACCCCGTGTTTTCGTACGAAAAAGTACATCGTAAGTCAACGGATGTAAGCTCAGAAATGAAATCGTCTTTGAAAGTACATAAAGTAAGTTAATCATGTTACCTTGGAGGCTCAAAATCTTTATGATCATGAATAACAAGTACCAAGAGGGTTGGAAAGCTTAGACACTAAACGAATTGAAGAAAATAAGTTTTGTCGAAAGTCGACAAGTTTGGAATGTTATAACATATACTTTTGGGGTAAGACTAGGGTGCTTAACATGATAAAGAGGTTATGTTATGAGTTATTTTAGTATTATGATAGTCATGTGTTACGTTTTGAAGTCAAGCGAGTTGTGGAACAAAAGTTGGAAAAGGTCATCACAAGTTCCATTCATAAAGGTATTGAAACTTAGGTCAAATATAGCTGAGCTTTTCTCCCAATATACTTGAAATTAGGAGATGATCAACCTACCAAATTGAATACCTATGAGTCTAGTTTCTAATGCATTTAACCGTTTGTCGATACGACATCGGACTTGAGAGATATTCGCATTTATACGAGACTGCGCAAGCAGCTCCCATGGGACCCATAAAGTCGGTGTAAAACTCCAGCTTGTACTTAAGTTCATTCTAAATCGTTTTCACTCATTTTTCTCGTACAAAACAGTTCCTAAACCCTCCTAAATTCTCTCCAAGGATTCCTCCATGATTCTAGGGTGAAAAACTAAGAAAAAAATATGAATCCAATGCTAGAAACCTCGTGGTGCTTGCTACATCGTAGTTCTTCATCTTGTGGCCGTTTTGGAGGGTTCTTCGAAGTGAAGCAACCTCAGGTCTCGTTTTTTTTTTTGATTAAGGTAATAATAAGTCCCTCCTTCATATATATTAGATATTCAAGGAAAACTACAAGTGTTTACACACCAACTTGAACACCTAAAGTTTATTCAAGAAGAGAATACAACACATATAGCGTTGTGGTGTCATTGAGGATAATTGTGGGCTGTGTTTGGCTGAAATTTAAAGTTTTTGCTATTGTCTAAGGTGAGTATAACAGCCAACTAATTGTACTTAAGCCTTCGTGTATGTTGGTTAAGTTGTTTGGATGATAAACAACAAGATAATACTTGGATTAGCTTGAGATGTTGTAGTTCTTGATGGATTGATTTGAAAGTTGCTCTTATGAACTTTAAGTGGCTGGAAACTATGGAAAATAAGTTGGCTATGATATTGTTAGTATTATTATGTTGGTTTACATGTCAATCTTGTTGAGGAAATTGGTAACTAGAAAAGGAAATGGCTATAAAGCACTTGGAAGTTGTCGACAGTGATATTATCTTGTGTTGCGCTATTTCGTGTAACTTTAAAAATGAGTACAAACTTGGAAATCCTTTAAACGGTATTGGTTATTATACTGAATATATCACTAAGTTCAAGAATGAATGATAATGGGGTTGAAGGGTGCTAAAGGAATTCAATCCGAGCTTGCCGCTCGTCGTGATATGTTGATGGACTTGTTAATAAAATATTTTGTACCTTATTGTTGATGTTGTTTTTATTGTTGGTTTATGGTATTGGAGGAGGCCCTTTTTACAAGAGAGATTTTGCCCAAATTTACATAAAACGAGCTACTAGCTTAAGTTACAAACTTAGTCTTTACTCAGCACTGATTTTGAGTCTCCTTATGCTATGGTAGATTGAGTTGAGTTGTTTGAAGAGGTACTTGGAAGCTATTAAGGACTTAACGAGGTTAAGGTATGTTAAGGCTAAACCCTTCCTTTATTTTGGCATAATCTCGTAACTGCATGTGTTTGATAACAAGGCATAAAGAGAACTTCATACTCCCGAATTTATGTACATTATCTTAGTATCATAAGTTACGAGTATTCTCCCTTATCGGGACTTTATATTCAATTGAGTATTGTCTTCTTCGAGGCAAAAGAGTAGGGGGTATATATATATATACACACACACACACACACACACACACAGAGTATTACAGTATTTTCACTATCATCGAGCTATAATCGGTGGGCAAGCCCCTATTGGGCAACCTCTGATCAGATGGTAAGTTATATACCGAGCCTACTGTGGCCGGACGCTTATGAGCGAGCCCAGAATGGCCGAGATACAGAGCCTAGTATGGTCGAGCTCCTATGAGCGAGCCTAGTACGACAGAGCAGTTATATGTACCGAGCCTTATATGGCCAGACAGCTATTTTACTTACTATATTGAGAGAGTTGAGTCAGTATCAACAGGTAAGCATATCTTCAGATCATCTTGACTCTAGTTACTTCAGGTATATATTATCAGTTCAGTTTCAGTCTTTCAGTTATTCTGTTGCCTTACATACGTCGTACATTATACTAACGTCCGCTTTTGCTGGGACGCTGCATTTCATGCCTGCAGGTCCTGATAGACAGTTGGATAGACCTTTACCCAGCATACACAGAGTCAAATCAGCTTGGTTGGTAAGCTCCACTTCCTCGGAGTTACCAGGTCTAAACCTTGGAGTCCATTTTATATATATACAGGTTTGATGGGTAGGTCGTGGCCCTGTCCCGATCATGTTACAGTTCAGTTATCTCTAGAGGCTTGTAGACGCATCCTGTATAGTTTGTATATCAGTAGATGTTCATGGCGGGCTCGCCAACCTGCACAGTTATATATAAATGAGCTTTTGGGTATGTTTACCCCTCAGATGAGAGATGATATTTTCAGATGATTCAGAATCTGGCCTCAGCGGCCTAAGTTGAGGGTTACCCNACACGTACGTACGGACGGACGAGTAGCGCGACGGGTGCCGGCCACGCCTCTTCAGGTTTGGGGCGTGACAACTTATCTCTCCCTGTTCTAATTTTAGTTGTATAAATCTTAAAGGTGATTATATATTTACGTTGATATATAAGACATTACTAATGCAATTAATATTACTGCATGATCGAACAAGTGGCGGTTCTTTATACACATAATTAAGTAATAAGTATAATTTGTGGATTATACATGAAATATTATCTTTAACTGAATCATATCAAGTTTTGTTCACTCTGTTTTCTTTCCTCGCATAGTTGGTAAGGAGTAAAGATTGTCCAAATAAGTAATAACGAAAATGTGATTCGAATATTGGGCTCTTCGAGAGTCAAGACAAATAATACTTATATAATTAATGTTTTATCATTCAAGTCAATAATATTCGAGGAGAATCATAAGAATACGATATATTAAAGAGGAATGGAAATCTTCACTTGACATAAATGAAATAAACTTAGAAGAAATCGATAATGTATAGTTACACCTCAATCGGTTAGAGGATATCAGTTCTCGCACCGTTTTACCTGTACTCCTTGGCTTGGCTGCTAGTGTTTATTGCCATTTCCATCTTATCAATACCAATTTGCCCCTTTCTGCAATGGATAATTGCCCATATTCATGTTCTTTAGACCGTAAAATTTAAATTTTGGTATCGCCTCTGCTTTGTGTTGGTCAAGCTAATGCAATCCTTTTTTCCCTAGACTAATGTGGTGTAATCAGCGATAATGGATGATCGCTCAACTTTTTTTTAATATTTATTGCGCTAAAGTTATTTAATTAATTTTATTTTGAAAAAAATAAATCAATTACCTTAGTATCACGAAAATAACAAAAAAAATTACTAAACTTTACCTAAATATCATAGAAAATAACAAGGAAGACATGACGAGTTCGAACATAATACTTATTGTTTTATGATACTTAAGTAAAGTTGAGTGGACACAATATTAGAAACTTGCGTTAAATTAAGAAGTGAATGTTGTTGGCACACATTCATATTTGTGATGTAACATTCACATGCTTTCTGTTGGTACCTCTTTTTATTTTTTTTACTTTTTAACCCTTTGTGCACGAGAAATATGGTGAGATCTAATCCACCTTTTGGCAAGATTATCTACGAACAAAGAAGAAATGTCATTAAGTAATTACTTGAAATAAAAGTTACTATTAATTAAGGTCGATAATTTAATGTCGATAAATGAAGCATTAATAAGGTCTTTAGACTTCAGTAATAAAAATGCATAGTAAAATGGTTATTAATTTATATTAATCTAAAGGAGAACTAATATTGCATGATCTTAATTGATACTTAAAAGAGGCATATATCTGTCGATATATTATTAACAGTCAAAAATAGAAATGTTAAAAAACATTAATTATTAGAGAATTGGCTAATAGATTAGTTTTTCCCCTTAAAAAAGTAAAGAAAAATATATGCTTATTACCTATTGAGTATGGAATTAGAGATAAATTTTCATACTCAGCTAAGTTTCCTGAAATCTCCTAAAGCCGCCAGCATGGGGTCATTTTATGAATGGATTGTTGGAGCTTTCTCATTAGAATTCTTCTTCCTTTCCTGTCGACGGTCAATTTCCTAATAAATCACACATTTTTCAAACCCTAATAAAGCCACGAGGTAGGGTATATGAATTATGAAGTGAAGGAAATGTGGAAAAGCGATGCAAAAGAAACAATAATAACATTAATATTTATTTATATTCAAACTAGTTAAAGTCGGACATATCAATCTTTAATATTATTACACTCTATTTTAATATATTATTTTGCAGATTTATCATAAGTTTACTAATTTTATGTTGTAAGTCAATCTACTATAATCGCCGTTTTCTGTACGAACTCCCAACTTGAGATTGATCGTAGATTATGGACGAAAAATAACAATAATAATAATGATCACGCCTCAGCCCCTAATAATTGGGATTGGATATCTAAATCTTTAATATTCATTTTCTTTTATTTGATTCAAAGTTCGATGGATTCATATGAATGTTCCCCTTTATGATGCATGTTCATCTTTTACAAATTTCATTTTTATTCGCTTAAGACCAGCATAGTGAGTAGATGTTGAGACATAATATATGAGTAATCAAAAGGTGTATCTTCATTAAAATTCTAAACTTTTAAATAAAGTAATCAAACACTTGAAACATGAAATTAAAACATGTAAGAGGTCCTAAGTTTAAATGTTGTTGCTGCCAGAAAGACAAAAATATTTTACGTGTTGGTCCGTGAAAAAGAATCAGGTTCACACGTAAGGGATGTGTGAACACATAATATAGAAGTAAATTAACAATGCAAATTTGTAATAACGATAGTGTTGGGTCCAATTTATGCATAGTTCGACTATTTCATCGGATAATTGCAATCTCCTACTAATGTAAATTAAAGATAGGATAATGAATAGTTTAGGAAGTAAAAACAATCTAGCCAAATTATGCACCCTTCTTGCTGTTTTATCAAATACTCTGTTACTTTTCGCCTCAAGTTATTATGAGATGCTCTCGCTGACATTGACAAAGTTTAGGAAACAAAGATAAAAAGGCGCACAAAAGAAGTGATGTATGTAGGAGCATTGTGTGTAGGGCCAAATGATAGATTCATGATTTGGTTATTGCTGCAAAATCGTAGGTGAGCGCGGCTGCGTGTGGGGGATGGGACCAAAGTGGAGGAGCTCTATAGTTGGTTAGCAGACGAGCACAGAAAAAGGTTAATAGGCCCCACCGCCGAGGCTGAGTGCGCGGAGCAGTTAGCCTACGCCCTACAGTTACAGTAAGGGGGGGCTGCAAAATGGCTAAGTATTTAAATGGGTTGAGACCACCCATGAAGCGCATTACTCACATGCAAACGATTCCTTTCAACTAACTGAAAACCAGCCCCTCATCATCTATTACTCCCCTCAAAAAGAAAGAAACAAAAAGTATTATTATGGTTTTTCATATTTGGTTGGCTTAAATATTTTTTCCATATTTTGGAAAGTATTTTCTTCGTGAACTCAATTTCTCCCATTGGAAGAAATTATAACTTTGTTTACCGTGAAAATGGTAACAACAATTAAATTTGATTATGGGATTCTAAAAATACGTGATCTATTTTTATGCTAGTTGTTAAGCAGTTGATGCTATGTGAAAGACTTAGAAACGAGATAGGAGTTAGAGAGCAAGGTGATAACCAAACCGAACGATCGATAGTCGGGACCTCGAGCTTGCTTATTCGAGGGCCTCGGGGTCGAGTCTGAAGCTCGACTAGGAGCTATCGGGGGTAATCGATGGGCGATTAACAGTTAGGGTAAAATCAATGGCGGCTCTTTATGGCCAATAATAAGCAATAAATGATGAACAATAAATAGAACACAATGAATGTAAGCAATAAATGGAGTAATGGACTCAAGAGAATGTGTTAGAGAGTAGAGAGAATGTTCTTGTATATCTTAGTATGGAGCCAGATCTCTACAAAATGACAAGGATTCCCCTTTATATATGAGGGGGAACATAGTACAAAAAATATTAATTATAAAGATATGGGGCAGGTATAGCCACCTAATGCCCTGATACGGGTCAGGGCTAGACCTCTAGGCTTTGTCAGCCCTAGTCACGTGTCTTGGGAACTCCCCACTTTCATCGTAACCATTGGTCTGTACTGCCCCGAGGTCGAGCGTCGATGACCCTCGAGGGAGGAAAACTTGGCCGTAGTCTCGAGCCTTCGAGACATGCTTACAAGGTGCCGTAATGACGGGAAATTGGACCCTCCAATTTCGCCGTATATAGATAGTCCCCGCGTTTCTTAGAGTGGAACGATAAGAAACGATTTTGATATTCATCTCTTCGAACTTTCCCGCGATGATGTCATACTTATGACGTAAGCCTTCACAATAACTGAGGCATCCCATCGGTCTTCTTTTCCAGAGTTACCCACTGCATTGTCGGCTTTTACTCCTTATAGCCATAATATCGTTGTCAGTCCATTTGTCAAAAACGCATTGATTGCGCCTGTCGATACGTCTTTCAAGGACATTGATGGCGCCGTTGGTTACGCTTCCCAGAGAGTATTGACTGAGCCAGCTACGCCCGTGATTTCTGGCTTTGGAAAGACGGTTTCTCCTCTGCTGTCGTCCCCTTTTTCCGTCGGGGGTACTTCGAGGGATACTCAAAACTCGGGATCATATGCGCCGAGCGACCGTGCCCCGACCGGGGTCGACTCTTTCGGAGCTAAGGGAGCCAGGCTAGCGATGTGCGCTCGACCTTCGAGGAAGCCCAGCGGCTTCACTATGCGGTGAGTTTTGGCACATGCCTTTCGAGTTTCGTGCCTTCCCTTCCTTATCGAGTTTTCCTTTGCAGGCTTTTGACAAGCTTAAGTTCGAGCTGCTTCGCCGCAAGGCCAGGCTGCGAAAAGCTCTGGATGAGGAGAAATCCCTTAGGCTCCTTTGCGAAGAAAGGGAAGGCGAGCTGGCGCGCTTACGGTATGAGGCGAGCCGAAGCTTGAATTATGAGAGCTATTTGAGGGAGCAGGTAGTTTTTGTTCCGAGCGAGTGCGTGTTCTTTCTTCTAGCTCCGGAGGCTAATGATTCGCTTATTTCAATTGCAGAAAAAGACGGAGGACCTGGAGCGCCTTCGGAACGAAGTTGGCCGAGCCAAGCGCGAGTATGATGATTTAAAGGCTCAGGCGGACGCTCAGGCTTCGGCGGAGAAGGGTGCTCTGGGCAAAGCCTCTCCTTTGAGGTTCAACTCTACTTAGCTCGTGATAATAGCTTGGTTCGAACAGATATGATTACGAAGCTCGAGTTTGAGCTTTTGAAGATAAAGGCCGGGGTTGTGGACGCCCGGGCTGAAGCAGCAATGAGCCGAACTAAAGCCGACCAGAAAGTGGCGGTCTATTTGAAGGGCGCTGCTGATGCTCAAGTTGAGCTGAGGAGGGTTCTCGACCGCGAGGGCAGGAGCAAGGAATATGCTCGGTGTAAATCCTGAAGGGAAACCCTCGAGGAGATCCACGCTAGGGGCTTTGACCTCTCGAAAGAGAGGTGAAGCGGGCGAGGGCGGACGAGCGTGTTGCTCAGTTACTTCTGTCCGACGCCGAGGAGAGCGAAGATGAGGCCGACGGGCCATAGTTCCCAAGGAGGACGTAGATTTCTTTTTCTATTTATGTATATAGTACTTTCAAAGTATGTTGTAAATGGGGCTTGTAATTTCTTGCGTGTATGTATAAAGAAGAAACCTCGCGGTTTTGTTTCTCCTATATTTCTTTTTGCCTTGATTTTAGCCAGGTGAACTGATCTTTGAGTTGAGAGGAATCCTAAGTTTCATGGCTTGGCCCTGGGGCTCATTAGGCTGGCCCGTAGGCTCTTACGCGCTTGGTCGATGTGACCTTTTAGTATAAGCCAGCGACAACGGCTCTTACGCTTTTGCTCTTAGGCAGATTTAGTTAACCGTTTTGGGTTCGGTCTCCGAATCGGGTTTCGACTCGAGTTCATTCGACCCTCAAGTTTTTGAATTTAAAGCTGGCCTTTAGGCTCTTACACGTTGGGTCGGTACGACCTTTTGTATGGGCTGGCGACAATGGACCTTACGCCTTGGGTCGATGCGACCTTTTATGTGTGGGCTGGCGGCAGTGGCTCTTACGCCTTGGGTCGATGCGACCTTTTATGTGTGGGCTGGCGGCAGTGGCTCTTACGCCTTTGGTCGATGCGACCTTTTATGTAGGCATTATTTTTTCCTCGATAAGGATCTTTTGAAATAGTGTTTTCCTGACTCTTCGACGGTTTAATAAAAAACCTCGATTGCGAGTCGTTATATGGCGATGATCGAGCACCTCGGGAGGCTTGGCTCGGAAGCTGAGTATCTCAAAGCCAGTGTTTAGGAGCTGACATGGTCGAAGCTCTTTTGCCTATATCGAGGGTAGCCTATTTAACCAGTTCTTTTCGAAGTTGATTCGAAGTAATTGAAGGCCTGTGATTTGTAGCGACGGTCGGGCGTCCACGAGTCGCGTTAGTTTGGCTGGTACAGCCTTGCGATCATAGTCGTTTGTGTTCGACCGGAGCCTTTAAGTCCCGAGTGAAGTAGTTTCGGCGTCTATATCGAGGTTATGCCTTTTAGGGGTCTTACAAGTTCGATATATAGCCTTAACTTTGAGATCGGATTTATGCCTTTAGTAAGGTATTACAAGTTTTACATGCCTTTGAGGTCTTACAGTTTGGATACTTGGTACAAGTATGATTCATGCCTTGCTTGAGGTCTTACAGATATCGTCATTGCCTTATGTAGGTCTTACGAGACCGAGTCTGCCCGCTCGGGGTCTTATGGACTCGGGTTTTTGATAGGTGGCGATTGGCGACAGTCCCCGAGTTATCGAGGATTTTTCATCTTGGGAGCCATTGCAATGGAGATGGCGATTGACGGCAGTCCCCGAGTTATCGAGGATTTTTCAGCTCGGGAGCCATTGCGATGGAGATGGCGATTGACGGCAGTCCCCGAGTTATCGAGGATTTCTTGGCTCGGGAACCATTACTTGCAAACTTGGTATTGCCTCATTGATGGCTTACGATTCCGGAGTCTCCGACTCGGAGGTCATGTGGCTTTGAGTTTTCGATGCCAGCCCCCAAGTTTTCGAGACATCTTTGGCTCTGGAGCTGTTTTGTGATCTAGATGCCGCCTCATTGAGGGCTTACGAGTTAGGAGTTCCGACCCGAGGGTCGCATTGTTTTGAGTTGTTGACGCCAGTCCCCGATTGTTCGGGATATTTTTGACAGAGGAGCCGTTTTTGCGAAAATACCGAGTTTCTTTTGAAGCGTGAAATGCTTTGGTGGAAAGTATTCTTCGATTACTTGGTACAAGTATACATGTTTTCGCTGTCAGGGGACTGGTTATTCTATACGGACACGGTTCGTTCGATCGTTTGGCCCAGTACATCATTTTCCTATCGAGACCCCATTAGGCGTATCTTGGCTTCTCCGAGTAGATGACCTTCAGGGGGATGCCCCCCAGTATTCGAGGTTGATTGCAAAAGAAGCCTGGAATACTTGTTGAGTCTTCCTTAGGTAGCATGTGGATGTTGCCTCGTTAAAAACCTTGTCGGTAAAACCCTTCTTGTGATAAAAACCCGGTCGAAGGAAAAGAGTGCAACGTGTGCTTTTGAAACCTAAGGCCTTCGAGTTGGAGAGTGCTTTGGCCGTTTCGATCTGATACCTGCACTCGGGGCAGTATAGAATGTTATCAAAAGAAAAAAGAGACGGTCATACCTTAGTGCAGAATGTGCTGGCGATGTTTCGAACCCTGATTTCGGTCGCTTGTGACGAGGACGCGGTACGGTCCCCTGCTTTGTTTAGTCGGGAGTAGCCAAGAGTGTAGCTTGTTATCGCTATTTTGTTGTTTGCTTATCCTTCGGCTCCTTCGAAGGTGGAGGTACCGGTGTCGGGGCCACATCGTGCACCACGAACATTTCTCTCGCCGCATGTTGTTCCCCGTAGACGGTTTTAATCCCATCCTTTGCCGGGAATTTCATCATTTGATGGAGGGTGGATGGCACTGCTCTCATGCAGTGTATCCACGGCCTTCCGAGCAAGGCGTTGTACCTCATGTCTCCCTCGATGATATGGAATTTGGCATTTTGGGTTGTGCCGGCCACGTTGACTGGGAGGGTGATTTCCCCTTTTGTTGTTTTGCTCGCCATGTTGAATCTGTTGAGGGCTCGAGAGGCGGGTACGATTTGGTCAAGTAGTCCGAGCTGCTCTACCACCCTCGATCTGATAATGTTGGCCGAGCTACCTGGATCCACAAGTACACATTTAATTTGAAATGAATTTACAAGGAAAGAGATTACCAGTGCGTTGTTGTGAGGTTGAGATAAGGTCTCGATGTCCTCGTCGCTGAATGTGAGGGCATCCTCGGGTATGTAGCCCCGAGTTCGCTTTTCTCTGGTGATGGATATTTTTGTTCTTCTCATCATGGGGTCCTGTGGGGCATCGATGCCTCCCAAGATCATGTGGATGACATGTTGTGGCTCATTCGTTTCAGTCTTCTTGGCCGCCTCTCTTTCCCGGAACTAATTTTTGGCCCGGTCGCTTAGGGATTCTCGGAGGTGGCCTTTATTGAGTAGTCTGGATACTTCTTCTCGGAGCTGGTGGCAATCCTCGGTCCTGTGGCCGTGCGTGTTGTAAAATTCACACACTAAGTTATGATTCCTTTGCGAAGGATATGATTGTACAGGCTTGGGCCACCTGGTGTCTCTAATCTTACTGATGCGAACATGATGTCTGATACGTCGACGCTGAAGTTGTATTCCGACAAGAGAGGTGCCTCCGTTGGCCCTGTGTGCCTATCAAATCCGGTCCTGTTGACGAATCCCCAAAGATTCTGTCCTCGATCCATCCTTCGATCATTGTGGGGTATGTTGCGCCTCGAGACGTTTCTCCTGTCTTCAATGTATGGCTGGTACCTTTCTTTGTTTGGTTTTGGCTCCTTTGCCAGAAGCCTGCTTGGGTATACCGAGCCCGAGGGGGCTCCTAGTTGGTCGTCCTCGACCCTGATTTTAGATAGATATCAGTTGTGAACGTCCGACCAGGTCACGACGGGATATTCAACCAGATTCTGTTTCAGCTGCTTCAAAGCCATCGAGCTTCGCTCATTCAGACCTTGAGTGAAGGCCTGCACTGCCCAGTCGTCGGAGACTGGTGGTAGTTCCATTCGTTCTATTTGAAAGCGAGATACGAACTCTCGCAGTATCTCGTTCTCCCTCTGCTTGATCTTGAAGACGTCGGATTTTCTTGTTGCTACGTTGATGGCACCAGCATGTGCCTCAATGAAAGAATCCGCCAGCATGGCAAATCAGTCTATAGAGTTAGGAGCTAGGTTGTGATACCACATCATGGCCCCTTTAGAGAGCGTTTCCCCGAACTTTTTCAGCAGGACGGACTCGATCTCGTCGTCCCTTAGGTCGTTTCCCTTTACTTCACAAGTGTAGGCAGTGACGTGCTCGTTGGGGTCTGACGTTCCGTTATACTTTGGAAGGTCGGGCATTCTGAACTTCTTTGGAATTGGGTTCAGAGCCGCTTCCTGTGGGAACGGCTTTTGCACGAACATCTTTGAATCCACACCTTTCAAGATCGGGGGTGCTCCCGGAATCTGGTTGACCCTGGAATTATAGGTCTCGACCTTTTTGTCGTTGGCCTTTATCTTCTTCTCGCCTGATTCAATCCTCCTCGTGAGGTCCTCTAGCATCTTTACGATGGCGGGGTCGGCTGCCGACCCGTTGTTGCTTGATCTTTCTGGTACCTGCTCGGCTGGGGGAGCCGTCCCCGGTGCTACCGTGCTAGGAGTTTTCTGGTGACTTTGTAGTTGAGCAATAGCCAGCTGTTGTGCCTGCAGCATTTCAAAAATAACATGAAGGCTAACCTCCCGTTTTTCCCGACCTGGGGTTTTCTGGGTTTCTTATTGGTCGCCTTGGTGTATGCTCCTATTGGTGTGGGAGCTTATTTCGATGTGTTGAGCATCGCGTGAAACCACGTCCACGGGAATCGATTCCGGTGCGTCCTCAGGGTTTCGTGGTGGTACACCAACACCTGGGACGTCAACACCATTTTCTCCATGGTCTTCAAGGTTGATGTTTTCACGTGCGTTTACTGAGTTAGACATTTTGAACTGAAATCAAAGATCTTGGACAAGAAAAAGTGTGAAAGATAACTTGGGTTACGTGGTTAAACCAGTAAGAAAATAATCACTATTATTTTTAGTCCCACGGTGGGCGCCAAACTGTTTACCGTAAAAATGGTAACAACAATTAAATTTGATTATGAGATTCTAAAAATACGTGATCTATTTTTATGCTAGTTGTTAAGCAGTTGATGCTATGTGAAAGACTTAGAAACGAGATAGGAGTTAGAGAGCAAGGTGATAACCAAACCGAACGATCGATAGTCGGGACCTCGAGCTTGCTTATTCGAGGGCCTCGGGGTCGAGTCTGAAGCTCGACTAGGAGCTATCGGGGGTAATCGATGGGCGATTAACAGTTAGGGTAAAATCAATGGCGGCTCTTTATGACCAATAATAAGCAATAAATGATGAACAATAAATAGAACACAATAAATGTGAGCAATAAAATGGAGTAATAGACTCAAGACAATGTGTTAGAGAGTAGAGAGAATGTTCTTGTATATCTTAGTATGGAGCCAGATCTCTACAAAATGACAAGGATTCCCCTTTATATATGAGGGGGAACATAGTACAAAAAATATTAATTACAAAGATATGGGGCAGGTATAGCCACCTAATACCCTGATACGGGTCAGGGCTAGACCTCTAGACTTTGTCAGCCCTAGTCACGTGTCTTGGGAACTCCCCACTTTCATCGTAACCATTGGTCTGTACTGCCCCGAGGTCGAGCGTCGATGACCCTCGAGGGAGGAAAACTCGGCCGTAGTCTTGAGCCTTCGAGACATGCTTACAAGGTGCCGTAATGATGGGAAATTGGACCCTCCGATTTTGCCGTATACAGATAGTCCCCGTGTTTCTTAGAGTGGAACGATAAGAAACGATTTTGATATGCGTAAAATGCGCAGTAGCCCGGCCGATGTATATGCACTATGTCACGACGCCAGAACTAGTTCAATATGATTGGGGATTCCCCATTTGGCTTTGAATGCCGTGAGCGCCGCAACATCCATCGTAGAAAGAACAGGTTCCGGCTCATCCCCAGCAGGGCAATTGAAGTCAGTCCTTGCCTTCCCTGGGCGGGGAACCACCTCATCCACCGTCGGAAAACTCTCATCCTCCACCAAACCCACTCCCTCTTTGAGTAAGGGTATATCATTTTCCGGCACCGGAGCACCAACGGCTCTATCAGGTTAGAGGATGCACTTGCAAAATTCGGGAATGATAAGGGAAATGTAAGAAACTAAAGGAGAAGAAGAAAAGCTGCAAAGGTCTCTCTTGAACGACTGGGAAGCACAACATTCAAATGTAAGATTTTCTCCTATTTATAGGGATATAAATACCCTGAGTGGGAAAGCCAAACGCCGCCATTTTGAAACGGCAAGGACACGGGAAACGACGCAATGCATAAAGACGTGCGCCATAATGACGCATGATGAGTTTTAATGACATTCTGAACTGACGTGAGGGTCTGAGACAACTCTCGAAACATCACGTCGCTACCTCGCTACGAGGTACTCACCTCTCGCATAAAGTGCTCAGATTTCTCACAACTTTCGAATTGACAGAGTCCGCCTATCGAGCTCGCCAAAAGACGACCCCAATAGGCGGAGGGACTAACTGTATAGGTCGAAATCTGACCAGACGAGAATCCGCATAGAGAGGAACGACAAAAAGTCACTTGGGCCAAAGTCGTATCCATACAATGCTATAACGACATGCACCTCGGCCAAAACCGAGGTCGTGTATTCAGAATGCTTGAACGGCGAATTGGATGTTACGACATTTCGGAGGGTCAACCAGTAATACAGTCAAATGACTTAGGTACTATGGTTAATGACCGTTGGGTAAAGGAGAATACCTAGTGTATAAACTAAGTGAGAAGAAGAAGAAAGGGGGCTAAAACGAATTCACACACAGACATATTTTCAAGGAAGAAGAGGGATCTTCTTCCCTTTCTCCGTGCTAAGGAGAAAGAATCAAGGAAGCTCAGATCCTCAGTACACATCGTTAATTCCATCATATCAAATGTATGGGGGTCAACCTTGTTTAAGATCGGTGACCCCCTTTTATCTAGATTTTCTTCACTATTATTCAATATTATGAAAATCACCATTCTTTTCTTACATAATGGGAGTCAATCATTGTTATAGTTAAATCTTATGTTCAGTTATGTTTGCTCATTCATACCTTCTATCTTAGATCCAAGACGAATTATCTTTGGCTAGGATTTACCTCAAATCTTCCTATTTAATTAGTTTATAAAAAGGTTTAACATTTTTTTGGTAAAACACTACCCTCGCCACCGTCACCCTGACCCCAATGCCTAGATCTACCACTTTCTTCCGCCCTATACCTTATACTTATAAAATTAGTAAAAGAAGTATATAAAACTTTAGTTATTACTTCTTTAAAATAAAGAGCATTTTCTTTACTATCATAATTTTATGGATGTAAGGGGATACCTCTTACTCCTCCATGTATTGTATTACCTATCTAGTTACACAGTATAATATAACACTACACATATATAGGAGTTCGTCGCATCACTAAACATTGGGTTTTTTTTTCTAATGTATCTAAAGTTTTACTATGAATTCGTATAATGACTCATCAATCTAACTAAAACATCGAATCGTTTGAATTGATTTATTTTATTTCATTTTTGGAAACTCAAACTCAAGTGAATAGTTGATAATGATAAACTGATAATACACTTATAAATCAAATAGGTGCTGATACTTTTATTTATTAAAAATAATAAATAAGTTCAAATATTATTTGTCAATTTGACTATTTTATGCAAGTGTATCCCTAAATAACTTATTCTGTGCACTTTACACCTTAGCTACTTTTGAGTTTGCAGGGAATATTTAACTTTGATTTTGCATGAATAAAAACGAACTCAATACTATTATACTTCATTAGCTCAAATATTATGACTTTATAAAAGAGATGCTCTGTCTTATTCCCTAAAATTTCTCAACGTGTAGGTAGAAATATTCTTGGGGTTAAGTAGGAGTGTCCTCTTTTAATGATTTTTTAACCAACTCCTCTTTTAATGATTGGATTCTTAATTCATAAGTACATGTGCTCTCTGACTGTTAAAGAAAAGTACTTTTGGTTCTAAAAAGAAACGTTTAGCTTAATTCAGAATTTATGAATAGTTTGGTCAACCAATTCTTTTGATCAAGGTATCAGTTCACCAAGTAGAGGCGGATCAAAAATTTTAAATCACTGAATGCAAAATTATTATTGCACATCATATTCTTAGCTTTAATAAAACCGAGCGAAATCAATATTTTCTGAAGATATTTTGAACTACACATGCAATAATTATTCAAGAAATAGACTCTTGACACTATCGTAAGAGTTGTCTCATGTTATTAGGTGACTAAGTCGTGGAAACAATCTCTTGTAACCAAAAAAATGAAAAAGAAAAAAAGTCTTTTGTACGAGAGGTGGTGCTAGGTCGGAATTCGGATGAACATTGTAACTTTTGGTATATATTATATCCGCATTAGTAAATTTCACAATAAATATATATAAGTGTTTAATTGCAAACTCAATAACTAAAACGAGCTGTAACTTACAATTCTGGTTCCGTTTCTGCCTCGAACCCCATATATGAGGGGCACCGTACGGTCCTTTTAACATGAATCATGCTTTATATTCGCATCGGCATGAAGGGGGCCGTTGGGGCTACCAAGAGCTAGTTAACGCATTATAAATACAATAAGATCCATCATTGATATCGTGAGCACCAATTAAATATCAGCAACATTATAATATATACTTTTTCAACGGATCCTAGGAGGTATTTTGTCCCCTAACTGCTAACTAATCGCAGCTTGTTTGACCAAAAGATATCGAAACCTTTTTGATTAAATCAATTAATGATGATGATGAGGGAAAATCCTAGTTAAGGATAATTAATTCTAGATTCGAAATAAATAATACAAATAGAAAAACATAGCTGAGTGTAAGTGCTGGCAGTGATTACGGCCAGATTTAATAGCATTAAGAGAGATGCATTAAGTAACATTAAATGACAATAAAGTGTAAATAAAGGAAAAGAGTCACCCAATCTTGAGTGAGGCGGATCCTCTTTCATTTGATAAAGATGAATGATAGACAAATATAAGAACCTTAGGACCCTTTTGGATCTCATGAAGGTCCGGGATCACATATCCTCTAATCTATTTAAAGAGGAGTGTTTACATGTTTTCTAGAGAGGGGGAGAGAGAGAGCCCCCTTTTTGGGAAGTCCTCCCCTCCTATTTATAAGGGGGTATCCAAAGAAAATCCTAAAAAAGTACAATTTAAAGGGAATATTCAGTAGAATATTCCCTTTGAGGATTCCAAAGCAAACTAGCTGTTTCATCACTGCCCGACCTCGGCCTTATTGATGACTTTCCGACCTCGGCCTTATTGATGACTGTACCTCGGCCTGCCTGACCTCGGCCTTATTGATGACTATCCGACCTCGGCCTTATTGATGACTGTCCGACCTTGGCCTGTTGTCTCCACATAACGAATTTCTTTGATCTGATTTTGACCCATACAGTTAGTCCCTCCGCTTATCGAGGTCATCTTTTGGTCAAGCTCGGTGAGCGGACTTCATTAATCGTAGTTCGAGAAATTCGGATGGGGAGGTCGACTAGTGTGGATTGCGGCTGAGGGTGCCGATCTTTAGGTCAAAGTGGTATCTCCACGGGCTGAACTCGAGCAGAGTTTGATAACGACCAATGACTCGAGTGATGAGTCGATCGAGAAGATGGTAGAGTTGGAGAAGGCCCTCGAGGCCAGGATGTTGGCTATGGCAAGGATGGTGGCATCGGAGGAGGTCATTCGCGTCCTCGGATCAGGACGGGCGAGGAGGTCGAATGTGAATTCGGACGAGGTCACTGAATGGGAAGTCGGGCGCGGTCGCCGAATGTGAATTCGGAAGTGGTCGCCTACTGTGAATTCGGACGAGGTCGCCTACTGTGAATTCGGGCGTGGTCGCCGAATGTGAATTCGGGCGAGGCCGAATGTTGATTCGGATGAGGCCGAAGGTTGATCCGGATGAGGCCGAATGTTGATTCGGACGAGGCCGAAGTTTGATTCGGACAAGGCCGAAGGTTGATTCGGACGAGGCCGGAGGTTGTAATTCGAGCAAGGTCGAATTATTCTTTTTGGCGATGGCCCTTAGACGTCGGGGTGTTATTTCGAGCTGGTCGAGATGTTAACCCGTCATGGTTCGAACGAGGTCGAACTCTTTTTTTTTGGCGATGGCCCATGGTCGTCGGGGTGTTATTTCGAGCTAGTCGAAATGTTAACCTGTCGTGGTGCGAACGAGGTCAAACTCTTCTTCTTTTTTTTGGCGATGGCCCTTGGCCGTCGGGGTGTTATTTCGAGCTGGTCGAAATGTTAGCCCGTCGTGGTTCGAACGAGGTCGAACTCTTTTTTTTTGGCGATGGCCCTTGGCCGTCGGGGTGTTATTTCGAGCTGGTCGAAATGTTAACCCGTCGTGGTTCGAACGAAGTCGAACTCTTCTTTTTTGGCGATGGCCCTTGGCCGTCGGGGTGTTATTTCGAGCTGGTCGAAGTGTTAACCCGTCGTGGTTCGAACGAAGTCGAACTCTTCTTTTTTGGCGATGGCCCTTGGCCGTCGGGGTGTTATTTCGAGCTGGTCGAAATGTTAACCCGTCGTGGTTCGAACGAGGTCGAACTCTTCTTTTTTGGCGATGGCCCTTGGCCGTAGGGGTGTTATTTTGAGCTGGTCGAAATGTTAACCCGTCGTGTTTTGAACAAGGTCGACCCCCTCCTTTTTGGCGATGGCTCTTGGTCCAAAGGTCGACCTATTCTTTTTTGGCGATGGCCCTTGGCCGTAGGGGTGTTATTTCGAGCTGGTCGAAATGTTAACCCGTCGTGGTTCGAACGAGGTCGAACTCTTCTTTTTTGGCGATGGCCCTTGGCCGTAGGGGTGTTATTTTGAGCTGGTCGAAATGTTAACCCGTCGTGGTTCGAGCGAGGTCGAACTCTTCTTTTTTGGCGATAGCTCTTGGCCGTCGGGGTGTTATTTCGAGCTGGTCGAAATGTTAACCCGTCGTGGTTCGAACGAGGTCGAACTCTTCTTTTTTGGCGATGGCCCTTGGCCGTCGGGGTGTTATTTCGAGCTGGTCGAAATGTTAACCCGTCGTGGTCTGAACAAGGTCGACCCCCTCCTTTTTGGCGATGGCTCTTAGTCGTATGGTCGACCTATTCTTTTTTGGCGATGGCCCTCGGCCGTAGGGGTGTTATTTCGAGCTGGCCGAAATGTTAACCCGTCGTGGTTCGAACGAGGTCGAACTCTTTTTTTTTTGGCGATGGCCCTTAGCCGTCGGGGTGTTATTTCGAGCTGGTTAAAATGTTAACTCGTCGTGGTTCGAACGAGGTCGAACTCTTCTTTTTTGGCGATGGCCGTTGGCCGTCGGGGTGTTATTTCGAGCTAGTCAAAATGTTAACCCATTGTGGTTCGAACGAAGTCGAACTCTTCTTTTTTTGGCGATGGCCCTTGGCCGTCGGGGTGTTATTTCGAGCTGGTCGAAATGTTAACCTGTCGTGGTTCGGATGAGGTCTAACTCTTCTTTTTTGGCGATGGCCCTTGGCCGTCGGGGTGTTATTTCGAGCTGGTCGAAATGTTAACCCGTCGTGGTTCGAACGAAGTCGAACTCTTCTTTTTTGGCGATGGCCCTTGGCCGTCGGGGTGTTATTTCGAGCTGGTCGAAATGTTAACCCGTCGTGGTTCGAACGAGGTCGAACTCTTCTTTTTTGGCAATGGCCCTTGGCCGTAGGGGTGTTATTTCGAGCTGGTCGAAATGTTAACCCGTCGTGGTTCGAGCGAGGTCGAACTCTTCTCTTTTGGCGATGGCCCTTGGCCGTAGGGGTATTATTTCGAGCTGGTCGAAATGTTAACCCGTCGTGGTTCTAACGAGGTCGAACTCTTCTTTTTTGGAGATGGCCCTTGGCCGTAGGGGGTGTTATTTCGAGCTGGTCGAAATGTTAACCCGTCGTGGTTCGAACGAGGTCGAACTCTTCTCTTTTGGCGATGGACCTTGGCCGTCGGGGTGTTATTTCAAGCTGGTCAAAATGTTAACCCGTCGTGGTTCGAACGAGGTCGAACTCTTCTTTTTTGGCGATGGCCCTTGGCCGTCGGGGTGTTATTTCGAGTTTGTCGAAATGTTCACCTGTCATGGTTCGAACGAAGTCGAACTCTTTTTTTTTTTTGGCGATGGCCCTTGGCCGTCGTGGTGTTATTTCGAGCTGGTCTAAATGTTAACTCGTCATGGTTCGAACGAGGTCGAACTCTTCTTTTTTGGCGATGGCCCTTGGCCGTCGGGGTGTTATTTTGAGCTGGTCGAAATGTTAACCCATTGTGGTTCGAACGAAGTCGAACTCTTCTTTTTTTGGCGATGGCCCTTTGCCGTCGGGGTGTTATGTCGAGCTGGTCGAAATGTTAACCTGTTGTTGTTCGGATGAGGTCGAACTCTTCTTTTTTGGCGATGGCCCTTGGCCGTCGGCGTGTTATTTCGAGCTGGTTGAGATGTTAACCCGTCGTGGTTCGAACGAAGTCGAACTCTTCTTTTTTGGCGATGGCCCTTGGCCGTCGGGGTGTTATTTCGAGCTGGTCGAAATGTTAACCCGTCGTGGTTCGAACGAAGTCGAACTCTTCTTTTTTGGCGATGGCCCTTGGCCGTCGGGGTGTTATTTCGAGCTGGTCGAAATGTTAACCCGCAGTGGTTCGAACGAAGTCGAACTCTTCTTTTTTGGCGATGGCCCTTGGCCGTCGGGGTGTTATTTCGAGCTGGTCGAAATGTTAACCCGTCGTGTTCGAACTCTTCTTTTTTGGCGATGGCCCTTGGAGATATGGGTGTTATTTCGAGTTGGTCGAAATATTAACCCGTCGTGAGTCCCAGTTTTTTGAGAGTTTCCGGCGTCATCTGGGTGAGTCCCAGTTTTTGGAGAGTTTCGGGCGTCCTCTGGGTGAGTCCTAGTTTTTGGAGAATTTCGGGCGTCCTCTGGGTGAGTCCCAGTTTCGCTTAGCTTCTGCGTTTTCTGGGTGAGTCCCAGTTTGCTTTTGTGTGTTTCCTGGGTGAGTCCCAGTTTGCTTTTGTGTGTTTCCTGGGTGAGTCCCTGTTTGCTTAGTTTTACTTACGTTGGAGAATATGAGGCGTTTCCTGTTCGCGCATCTGGGAGAATGCTCCTGCTTCTATCCCGCTTAGAAAAATAGTTAGTTAAACCAAATAAAATCATTCGTTACCTCGATTTGATCTAGTGCAAAGAAATGCTAGGAGGGCAAGCGCATGTAGCAGGAAGCGGTGACGCTGGAGTAGAGTCGAACAACTCCCAAATTCATCACCTCGTGAATGTTGTCTTTTTAGTGCTGATGAAGTTGAAAATGCAGTTTGCGTCTGTGACCTCATATGAGGTGAAGATATATTAACTTCAAGAACCATAGCTTATATACTGAATCTTTTGCAACCGGATACAATTTCTGCACAATGAAAGCGAAAGAGAAAAAGGATATCTTTCATCCGATGGGAGCAAATGGGGTTGAAGAAATTTACTTTTCGTAGCAAAATCAATTACTAGTCATGTTTGTTTTAAGGAATTTTGGGTAATTGTGAGAGATCTGTGTAGTCTATGAGCGAGAGGGATCATTGTAATAATGATAAAGAGGAGTGTTTACATGTTTTCTAGAGAGGGGGAGAGAGAGCCCCCTTTTTGGGAAGTCCTCCCCTCCTATTTATAAGGGGGTATCCATAGAAAATCCTAAAAAAGTACAATTTAAAGGGAATATTCAGCAAACTAGCTATTTCATCACTGCCTGACCTCGGCCTTATTGATGACTGTCCGACCTTGGCCTGTTGTCTCCGCGTACCGAATTTCTTTAATCTGATTTTGACCCACATACACAGCTGTTTTTAAAATTTTCAGAACAAATTTAACTCTTGTGTGAATTTTATGAGAAAATTATAAGGATCCACATTTTGCTTATTCTTCAATGAATAACATGATTTTTCGCATGCCCAACAAATAAGTGCTGACAAACTGGAAAGGGATGCTTCTCTCATTTATAATGCTGGCTTTCTGTTACATAGGTCAAAGAAATTAATTAGAAAAAAAGAAAGAAGGCTAATAAAAATGGAAGAAAGGTAGTGTAAAATATTGACAAAAAGCACATTTATGTTCTTATATAAATCGTAGGTGTAAAGTAGTGACAAATAAGTGGGATATTTGATATATATATATATATATATATATATATATATATATATATATATATATATATATATATATATATATATAT
>NW_017670505.1:281326-326433 GCF_001879085.1 Nicotiana attenuata | reverse complement strand
ATATATATATATATATCGGAACATACGATTTATATATATATACACACGTCCCAATATCGGAACTTGTACTCCAGCTTGAGTTTTTCTTCCCTCTGTTTCTTTTTTTTGTTTTTTGGCAGGAGCAATTTGTTAAGAAAATGAACTTTCAATTTATAACTAAGAGCCCGTTTGGCTTAGCTGATTTAGAGTAGCTGATAAGCATTAGGTGCTGAAAAGCACTTTTAAGTGCTGAAACTGATTTAAAAAATAAGCAGTTACGTGTTTGGATAGAAGTGCTGAAATTAATAATATGCAGCTAAAGAACTGGGTATACGAAGAGTTTTGTTTTAAAAAGAAGTATTTTAGGGATAGAATAGTAAATATTTTGGTCAAACTTAAAGTGCTTATAAGCTGAAATTTGATAAGTTGGGGGAGACCAACTTATGATTTTTGGCTTATTTTTGGCTTATAAGCACTTAACTTATAAGCACTTTTAATTTTACCAAACGCGTAGATAAGCCAAAAAGTGCTTATAAACCAGTTTGACCAGCTTATAAGCTTAGCCAAACACCCTCTAAATTTATGAGGTAAAAATTGTCCATCATATATTTCCTTAATCTGAGATATTAACATTACTGTGGGCCCAACACAAAGAAATGAAGAATAGGTATGAGTCTGACTCTGATACAATATAATAAAAATTTGCAATTTAAAATATGTATTTTTGGTTTGACGGGTAAATATTATCTAAAACTATATAACGAGATACAACTCATCCTCTAAACTAAGATGAGAGATCATTTGCAAGAACGAACCAGTCGGAACGTGGTTCATCCGAATCCCTTTTGTTAAAAATTATATATTTAATATATAAAGTCTAATATTTATGTATATATATTGAAAGTTGAATTCCCTTGACTTCTTCGAAGTTGGACTCTGTATAAAAATTCTGACTCCGCCATCAAGTAGCTACTTTTTAAAGAACAAATTAAAGGTATGCCACTTGTTTTATAAGGACCACGGAGAGACTATTCTAATTCAGAGGTAAAGCTTGAAAGCTTCTCATTGGACTATCGTTTAGGCTATGAGAGAAGAATCAGAATCGGAATAATAATAAGAGATAAAAAGAACAAAGTTTCAAAAAACAAAAGCCAAAGCTTTAGCCAAAACCTATAGTGTTGAGAAATTGGAATAAACCTTTAACTAAGATGCTTGATTCCTTTTTGCCTCTCTTTGTGGGGTGCACGAGAGACTCGATCTTGTTCTAAAGTTTCTCATCAACACACTGTTTTGAAATACTGAAAAGACAGATATCTATTTTTCTCATGACTCATCACAGTGGTTCTCTCTAAAGAGAGAGGCCCAGGTTCCATTAACTGCAAGTCAATTTGTTACAGATATACACGAGAAGGATTTCTATGTCGCCTGGACTTTTCTAGAAATAGTAAGACAAATGGATGTACAAAAACTTTCGCAAAACTCTTCGTTTGTGAATTCATTTTTTTTCCTTTAGGGCAAATGGCGTATACGCATGATTTTATGCAAGCAATTCCGCCTCCATGCATGGACCGAGCCAGAAAGTTACCCACGGATTCAGGGCACCCAAGGCCGTAGCCTAGTGGTTAATAAAGTGGGTGAGAACTATGACATCTCAGGTTCAAACTCCAACGGCAACAAAAAATATTAGGTTATTTCTTCCCATTTGTTTAAGCTTTGGTGGACAGAGTTACTTGGTACCTATTGCTGGTAGGAGGCGGTCGGTATCCCGTGAAATTAGTCGAGATGCGCATAAGCTGGCCCGAACTCCACGGTTATAAGAAAAATGTTACACATAGATTCAATCGAATTCGTTAACATTAGTCTAAGCCTTGTATTTGTACTAAAAGACCATTCGAATTTATAAAAAGTAAATTCAGAAACAACTACTGCCTTATATCGCTATTCTAAAATTTTAAAACCAATAAAATTTAAATCATAGATCAATCTTTGTTGGCCTTGACAAAATATTGAGGACTAACAATGTAATCGAGCTCAGATTGAGCTCCAATGGAGGAAAGGGGAAAACACCCACACTAAGAAGCTTCGAGAAGCAAACTGAAGCAAAAATGAAACTTGCTTGCTTTCCAAAATATCTGTACTATGTATTTATAATACACGTGCACAATAACTGGCACCAGCTCTAGCCTCTACTAACTACTAATCTAACTACCTTATTACATTGATAGCCTAAATGTTTACAGAAATAGCCTATGTAAAAGTGAGGTGAATACAATATGACTAACTATTAAATAATCTCAACATGCCTCATATTGCATCAATTTGTAACTCGTCTGGGGTTTTGTATATATTGGCCTTTACTTCATTTCTTCCTTTTATTTTTTATTATATTCAGACTATATCGACGTATTATCTATATACATGTAATTTCGAAGAAAAATATATATATATACACGACATATATTTAAGAAAAGAAATTCAGCAAGTTGTTGCAGATAACACCCTTATTAGGTAGTGTCTCCACCATTGATCGGGGCTCATAAAATTAGAATGAGACAGAGAAGATTAGCATGACTGGCATAAAAATAATGGTATTTTTTTACTGTCAAGAATCAAGTTCGTTTTTCATTAAAAAAAAATGAAGTTCGTTTAGGTAAACAATTAAGTGGATCAATAAAGGGGAATATAGATGTTAAGGAGATCATTCAATATTTTTTCTTAAACAACCACAGAATGGCATAATGATCAGGCGATGTTGCTAGTGAAATAAACTGCTAGTGAAGTTAAAGCTTGTCCCATAAAATGATACAAGTACTTTTCATGACATTGATGTTTTAATTCACAATGTCAAAGTTACTAATTACAATTAGCAGACATTAAGCAAGAAGAGTTTGGCTATCCATCTCCATCATTACTTTGCGTATGGTTGGACGGTTCTAATTTAGCAAAGAATATTCGATTGGATGATGTGTTTCAATATATGTAAACCCCTCTAACTTTTGTACGTAGCAATAAAGAATTATATTTCTATGTTTATTAAGTACTTTCTCTCTATATCCCAATTTGACATACTTACTTTTTTATTTTGAATTATATTGCTCAAATTTGTTTCACTTTATCGCAAAATATTAGTTCTTTTGACAAATTAAAATTATTTCAAGATATTTGATGTATTAGAAAAACAAGAAGCATTTATTATATTTTTCCAAATTCACTCTTACTACTTTTGTTAATTAAGTGGGATATTTAGAAGAAAAACTAAGAAAGTTTATATGAATATTTTTCTGACCAAGGTTATTAAATATTTTTATGCAAGTTCCTTAAATGACAAATAATAAGGAACAAAGTTAGTCTTATATTTAGTATAGTATCCAACTAACGAAAAGTGTTGCTGTATCACTTTTTCATTTTTAACAAAAATTAATGCTCCAGAAACAAATTTCGTCCATTTTTGACTTCTTCGCGCATTAAATATTGTGAAACATAGCACAAATCACTTCAATATTTGTACCAACCAGATTTAACACAGTTAATTAAATTGGGATGGAAAGAATAATTAAAGCATAGGGTTTCCCACAACATGGCTTCACGATGGCCATCAATCTTCTTGATTCTTAGAAGATAACGAAGAGAATTTGGTTTTTCCATCTTTGGACCAAACTTTTCTAAATACCATAGAAGTTCAATTCGTTGCAATATTTGTGTTCCCTTTGAATTAGGACGCAAGCAATAACTAAAGTACGGGCGAACGAGCATATAACTTGGCGTTTCTCATGACACGGCTTCATCGTGGCCATGAAATTTCTTGATTCCTAGGAGATTATAAATTAATAATAATTATCTTTGTATACGGTCGAAATCGGGCTCATCTATTGCATGACAAATCGGGATTAAAACATAATGAATTGAAGAACGACCCGGGTTCCATCGAACCAGGATACGAGGTTAGAACACCTGTCTTCGAGATTACCGAGTCCATGACCCCAGAATCGATCCCGACTCCGAATGAGCTCGAGGAAATATTGTCGGACCAAATAACAGAAGGCCGAAATATCCGTAACCGATCGGATATCACGGCGAGAATCTCGGCATGTATCAATGAGAAACCGGTTAATTAGCAAATCATGAGATTTTTTACCTTTTATAGAATTGTACCTAAAGTAGGATTCCCCTACTATATAATAAAGGGGGTTTGATTATTTGTAAAATATATTATAACACGCATCTCAAAGAATTATAATATTTTCTTTCTGCAAGCTACCGTTCTTCTGTATCAAATATCATTTGAATCATATTCAGTTCGAGCGAGACTTACTTTTCAAGGCTATAACTATTCAAGTCATACAGTTTGAATTTAATTTATCATCATTCGCTTTATTTATAATTCAATTTATCGCTTTGTGTCAAATTAATCCACATATCCTTAAAACCACTTTTAAATTTAATTGTTATCCAATTTTGAGGGTAAACAGTTTGACGTGCACCGTGGGGCTAAGGATAATAGTGGTTATTTGATACAAATTTCCATAATACACACTATTTACACTTGTTCTCTGAAGTGTCTTTGATTCAGGCTTAATCTAAAAATGTCAAACTCACAATTAACACCTCTACCTACTGACAATGAGTCTGGTCACCACAGTGAAAATAATAACATAGCGCCCGGTGATGAGGTATCGCACGTTGATCCCATCGGAATTCCAATTGCGGATCCGTTGAACGCTAATTCGCATATGGCTATCGACACAAGCCTCCCTACTGACCCCGAGAATAGCATCCGCGGTAGAGCCCGGTCGACAGCACAAAATACCCAAAACAATGGAGGAGACGGGATGAATCTGCAGATGATCTTCGAAATGTTACAAGCTCAACAGGCGATGATAGCTCAGTTACAAAACCAGAGCCGCATACCGAGCAGAATCAAGCCCGATCCGTCTCGAGAGATCACCGGTAAGGAGGAACCAGTTGCAGAGAGATCGAGTGGGAATGACTTGAGTAATAACCCAGAGATCATAAAAATGCTCGAGGAGCTGACAAAACGAATAGAGTCAGGGGAGAAGAAAATTGAAGCAAACGGCAAAAAGGTGGAACCCTACAATTCCAGGGTCGACCAGATCCCGGGAGCGCCGCCGATACTGAAAGGCTTGGATTCCAAGAAGTTTGTACAGAAACCTTTCCCTCCAAGTGCGGCTCCAAAGTCGATCCCTACAAAATTCCGCATGCCCGAGATTCCTAAGTACAACGGAATGACTGACTCAAACGAGCATGTCACTTTATACACATGCGCCATCAAAAGAATTGACTTGGAGGACGATGAGATCGAGTCTGTCTTGTTGAAGAAATATGGAGAAACCCTATCAAAGGGAGCTATTATATGGTATCACAACTTACCCCCTAATTCTATTGATTCATTTGCTATGCTTGCAGACTCTTTTGTGAAAGCACACGCTGGGGCTATCAAGGTCGAAACCAGGAAGTCGGACCTCTTCAAAGTAAGGCAAAAGGATAATGAAATGCTCAGAGAGTTCGTGTCTCGATTTCAAATGGAACGGATGGACCTGCCACCGGCCGCTGATGATTGGGTTATTCAAGCTTTTACCCAAGAGCTCAATGTTCGAAGTTCGGTGGCTTCACAACAATTGAAGCAAAATATGATAGAATATTCGGCCATCACCTGGGCTGATGTGCATAACCGATATCAGTCGAAGATCAGAGTAGAAGATGATCAACTTGGGGCTTCTTCCGGGTCCGTTTATCCTGTTAGACCCATCGACAGAGTCAAGAGAGATATTGATCGTGAACCAAGGCTGAACAGGGATTGGTATCAACCGTACAATGAGGATCGAAGAACTAGTGGGTCCGGGCGGAGTTCTATGCGAGATGAAAAGAAATGACCGAGGCCAGAGCAATCGGGGACCCATGAGCAAGAGCGGTTTCGACAGGCCTATCGGACCTAGAGAAGCACCGAGGTTATCAGAATATAACTTTAACGTTGATGTTGTTGCCATCGTATCGTCTATCGGACGCATCAAAGATACCAAATGGCCTCGACCTCTACAATCCGACCCAGCCCAAAGGGATCCAAACCAGATGTGCAAATATCATGGAACTCACGGCCACATAACATAGGATTGCCGACAGTTGAGGGAGGAGGTAGCCCGGTTATTCAACAACGGGCATCTTCGAGAATTCCTGAGTGACCGAGCCAAGAATCATTTCAGAAATAGGGACTCTAATAAACAAATCGAGCAAGAAGAACCTCAACACGTCATTCACATGATCATTGGAGGGGTCGATGTTCCTCAAGGTCCGATGTTAAAGCGCACCAAAGTATCCATCACAAGGAAAAACAGACTCGAGATTACATACAAGAAGGAACTTTGTCTTTCAGCGACGAGGACGCAGAAGGAATCGTGCAGCCCCACAACGATGCAATGGTAATATTCATACTCATGAATAAATCTCGAGTTAACCGTGTGTTAATTGATCCAATTATCTCGGCCAATAACGTTCGATCGAGGGTCGTAGAACAACTCGGCCTACAAGACCAAATCGTTCCTATAACCTGAGTTCTAAACGAATTCAACATGGCATGTGAAACTACTAAGGAGAAATAACGTTACTAGTAAACGCCGTCGGGACCATCCAGGAAACCAATTTTTATGTGATTGAAGGGGACATGAGGTACAATGCCCTGTTCGGGAGGCCATGGATCCACAACATGAGGCGGTGCCCCCGACTCTTCACCAAGTGTTAAAATTCCCAATGCCAAGAGGGATTAAAACGATCCCCGGGGAGCAATCGGCCGCAAAGGAAATATTTTCAGTCGAAGAAGTGATTTCGGTATCAACACCGGTGACATCAAAAGAACCGAGTTCGGATACAAAACAGGAAGCTAAATAGCAATTATCGACACCAGCCACGACCCAATCGGATAAACAGGGGACCGATGAAGATGATGATTACGGGGTTCCCAGATCTTTTATAGTCCCTGATGATTCCGATGCTACAAAATCAACGGTCGAAGAGCTGGAACAAGTCACATTGACCGAACATCTACCCGATTGAAAGGTATACCTAGGCACAAGGTTAACCCCCGAACTCAGGAAAAAACTCATTCAGTTTCTTATAATAATGTAGATTGTTTCGCTTGGTCCCATCTTGATATAACAGGGATCCCGCCGGAGCTTACCACTCACAAGCTAAGCTTGGACCCAAAATTCCACTCGGTCAAACAGAAGAGGAGACCCCAGTCTGAGATCAAACATGCTTTCATCAAGGACGAGGTAACTAAACACCTTAAAATAGGGTCCATTCGGGAAGTTAAATATCCGGAATGGTTAGCAAACGTAGTGGTAGTCCCTAAATAAGCAAACAAGCTGAGTATATGTGTAGATTATAAGGATTTAAATAAGGCATGTCCCAAGGACTCTTTCCCTTTGCTTAACATCGATCGCATGATCGATGCCACGGCCGGCCACGAGATCCTAAGTTTTCTAGATGCCTACTCCGGGTACAACCAAATACGGATGAACCCGGATGATCAGGAAAAAACCTCCTTCATCACTAAGTATGGCAAATACTGCTATAACGTGATGGCATTTGGGTTAAGAAAACGCTGGTGCCACTTACCAGCGCCTAGTAAACTAGATGTTCGAAGAACAAATAGGGAAATCCATGGAAGTTTACATTGACGATATGTTGGTTAAGTCCCTGCGAGCAGAGGACCATTTAAAGCATTTGCAGGAAACCTTCATTATACTGAAGTAGTACAACATGAAGCTGAATCCGGAGAAATATGCGTTCGGAGTTGGATCAGGTAACTTTCTTTGGTTTATGGTATCCCGACAAGATCAAAGCTATCGAGGATATCACGATGGTGGACAATGTGAAGGTTGTGCAAAGGCTAACCGGGCGTATTGCCGTCCTGGGGTGATACATCTCGAGGTCCTCCGATAAGAGCCATCGATTTTTCTCGTTATTGAAGAAGAAGAAATCATGGACCCCGGAGTGCGAATGGGCCTTGGAGGAACTCAAGCGGTATCTATCAAGCTCGCTGCTTCACACACCGAAGGTAGACGAATAATTATACCTATACTTGGCGGTATCGGAGATAGTGGGGTGGAGTCCTGGTCCGGGAAGAATAGGGTACACAATTTCCAATTTATTATGTTAGCAGGACCCTGGGTGAGGCCGAAACTAGGTACCTTCACCTAGAAAAATTGGCGCTCGCTTTGCTAAGCGCCTCTAGGATATTTTAAGTGCCATCCTATATGTGTTGGGACTACCTACCCATTACGAAATATAATGCACAAACTCGAACTCTCGGGACGGTTGGCCGAATTAGAAATCAACGGGTACGATATTGTGTATCGACCTCGAACAGCCATTAAATCTCAAATTTTGGCAAATTTCATGGCTGACTTTACGCCGGCCCTAATACCCGAGGTCGAAAGAGAATTGTTGGTAAACTCGGGGACATCTTCAGGGATATGGACCCTCTTTACGGACGGTGCTTCGAACGCCAAAGGGTCCGGACTTGGCATCGTATTGAAGCCACCCACAGGTAATATAATTAGACAATCTATTAAAACTGCGAAATTAACTAACAACGAAGCCGAATATGAGGCCATGATTGCAGGTCTCAAACTGGCCAAAAGCTTGGGGGCGGAGGTAATCGAAGCTAAGTGCGACTCCCTCCTTGTGGTGAACCAAGTTAATGGGACATTCGAGATCAGAGAAGAACGAATGCAAAGGTACCTAGATAAATTACAAGCAACATTACATCGGTTCAAGGAGTGGACTTTGCAACATGTACCCCGAGATCAAAACAGCGAAGCCTATGCCCTTGCAAACTTGGGGTCGTCGGTCGAGGATGACGAGTTTAGCTTGGGGGCAGTCGTACAAATTATGAGATCGGTAGTGGAAGAAGGTCACGCCGAAATAAACTCTACAAGCTTGACTTAGGATTGGAGAAACAAATATGTAGAATATCTGAAAACTGGGAAAGTACCCTCGCATCTAAAAGAATCGAGGACCCTACGTACAAAAGGAAGCCCAGTTTATCTTGTCCGAAGATGGGACCTTGTTCAGAAGAACGTTCGATGGCCCATTGGCAATATGTCTAGGACCAGGAGATACCGAGTACATTATGAGGGAAGTTCACGAGGGCACCTGCGGAAATCATTCATGCGCCAAATCATTGGTTCGAAAGATAATCAGAGCAGGCTATTACTGGATCGACATGAAAAAAGACGCGAAGGAGTTCGTACGGAAATGTGATGAATGCCAAAGACATGCACGGATGATTCACCAACCTGGGGAGCTGTTGCATTTGGTCATGTCGCCATGGGCGTTCATGAAGTGGGGAATGGACATCGTTGTCCCTCTTCCATGGGCACCTAGTAAGGCTCAATTAATATTATTTATGACTGACTATTTTTCTAAGTGGGTGGAATCCCAGGTATACGAGAAGGTCAGGGAGAAGGAAGTCATCGACTTCATTTGGGATCACATCATATGTCATTTCGGGATGCCGTCCAAAATCGTGTGTGACAACGGGAAACAATTTATCGGCAGCAAGGTGACCAAATTTCTCGAAGACCATAAGATCAAAAGGATCCCGTCAACACCTTATCACCCTAGTGGAGACGGACAAGCAAAATCGACCAATAAAACCATACTCCAGAACCTCAAAAAAGGTTAACCAACGCAAAAAGAAAATGGAAAGAAATCTTACCTGAAGTCCTATGGGCATACCGAACAACATCGAAGTCCAGTATCGGGCCACCCCATTCTTGTTGGTTTGCAGCGCCAAAGCTCTAATACCGGTCGAATTCAGGGAACTAAGTATCAAATTCCGATATGTTATCGAGGAATCGAATAACAAGGCCGTGAGTACGAGCCTAGAGCTATTGGATGAAAGGAGAGAAGCCGCCCTTGTCTGGCTGGCCGCCCAAAAGCAGCGGATCGAGACGTACTACAACCGAAAGGCCAACCTTCAGCACTTCAATATCGAGGACCTAGTACTAAGGAAGGTAACACTAAGCACCCGAAACCCGAACGAAGGGAAATTGGGACCGAACTCGGAAGGGAAATTGTCCTTTTAAAATTTTTCTTGCATTTTCTCAAGGAATTTCCTACATCCGACCCCTAAAGGTATCGAGCCTAAGGGCCACTTTAACCTAAGTTCAAACAATCACTCTCACTCAGGGACTACCGTCCGAAAACAAACTCGGACGGACCGGGGCACAAGACCAATTAGCCTACATCCGAATTTTAAAGGCCACGACCATTCCCACCAGGGGACTGTTATCCTAGGCAAGCTCAGATAACTCGAGGTGACAAACCCACTGGGAAATACCCGAACTAAAAAGGCTACGGCCAAATTAAAACGGCTCGGAGACATCCTAGACTCGTAAGATAAACAACAATGCCTCAAAATTTTTCTAACCGGTTGAAAAAGTTACCCTCAACAAACTATAACCTAAGAAAGTATAAGTACTTTGGGGAAAAATTTTCAGCCACACCGAAACCCTACGATGCCTTAAAAATAAAATAATGTTAAAGGCAAGGCTTTTTCAAACCTCCGGGCATAAACCTAACTATTTCATGCTAAGACATGTTAATCTTTGCAAATATAAAAAAGAAAAGAACTTAGAAATTGCTGAAGGAGAAAAAAGGCTTCATACATATCAAAAACTTTTACAAAGGCCGAAATGGCCTCAATACAAATTCTTTACAAAGGCCAAACGGCCTTAACCAAAGAGATAAACAAAAAATTTCTAAGAGCCTAAGTGGCCTAGTGTTCGCCGGGGACGCCTCATCACCCTCGAGATCTCCTCCGTCTTCGGGCTCGCTAAAACCCTCAGAGTCATTATCATCCTCGGGATAAGCCAATGTTTTAGCCTCGGCTTTGAGCTCCTTAGTGCTCTCGATTTCGGCCGATAAGTCGAAACCTCGAGCATGAATTTCCTCGAGAGCCTCCCTTCGGGATTGCCACTTTCCGAGTTCGATGAGATCCTTTTTCTCGAACTTGGGTCGCCTTGTCATCAGCCTTGTAAACAACCACCATCTCCTCGGCATCACCCTTGACCACCTTGGCCTCCAACCTGGCCGTCTCAAGATTCTTGGCCAGATTTTCTCGATCGGAGACGGCCAAATTCAGCAGCGACCGAAGTTCCTCAATCTTTTTAGCCTGCACCGAAGCCTTTTCCTTTACATTTCGGAGCTGGAACTCAGCCCAAGCTTGTTGTGCCCGGGCAGACTCTTTTTCCGAGGCCAAGCAATCCATGTTGACTTTCCACTCTTCGGCCTCGGCCTTCACCGTATCTACTTCTACACGGAGCTTCTCGATCTGATCAAGCATATGTTGGACCTGCGGGTTCGGATCGTTAGTCACCATGTCTGATTCGTCGTCACTAACTTCAACAACTCTTCTTACCTGCTCAACCAGGTCGGCATGCTCTTTCTGAGCCACCTCTAACTCAGCGTGGAGGCTCTTAGACTCCCCTTCACTTTGCTCACTAAGAAGTTTTTAAGTATCTCTTTTCTCAGTGAGCCCTTGGATCTCGGCCTCGTACTGGTCCAGCTCTTCCCGATAGCGGAGGAACGTCTCATGGTGAAGTATCGAGGCCTACAAACACGGAGAAAAGGTTTATGATCACCTATAAACTAATCCAAGTATAGACTAGAAATTATTAAGAAGCATATGAAGTTACCCGATTTAATGCCTGTTGAGCTTCATTGAACAGGTAAGGCGCTTCCACCTCGTTCATCTTGGCCAGGTCCTCCTCTGTCACCAAGCATCGGAGGTAACTAGCTACCCCTACGGGGGCAGAAAGAACCCGGGCGTCTTCCGGGATAGACATAACAATCGACCGCTTCCGGTCAGGATTCGCACTCGGAGCCGGGAACCAATCGACTAGTTTGGGACTTGAGGAAGGTCCACTGATCCCCGATGATGGACTCTTCCTCAACACCGGTAAATCACGCAACCCGATGACGTCCTCCATAGCAGTGGAGTCTACGCCATCAAAAAAGTTTTGAAAGGGGTCTAACGCCTCTTGTGGCTCTTCGTTGGATCGTCATTTTAGTGTATGAGCCTCAGTGAACATAGACTCAGTAAATAAAGGCAAATCGGAGAGGTCTATCACTCCAAGTACGCCCTTCGGGGCACTAGCTGTCGGGGAAGAACCGGCTACGACCTTATTTTCGGCCTCCTTAATTCGAGGCAAAGTGTCCTCTACCTCTTCTGGTTCGGAAGCTTCGGCTAAAGCTCCCTCATCGACCACTCCGAGTAGAGGCAATTCAGTTTCAGCTCTCACCGGTTCGGAGGCCTCTCGTACCTCGAGCCCTGGCCGCACGCAGGCCACCAGTTCGGAGGATTCTTCTTCTTCTGACTCATCTCTCAGCCGGTGAAGTGAGTCCGAAGAGGGCGCCCGAGCGCTGGTGCTACCCTTACATTTACGCACCATACTTCTTTTTGTTCTCTTCTTTTCCTAGCTCAGAGAACTCAGGGCCTCTTCCTTCTCTTCTCATCGCGCTGCCTTAGAGCAGGGGACTCGACGGGTACATCCTCGTCACCGAATGGAGGCCTCATGGAAACATCCTTGGAAAGACCTGCAAAGGAAAATGGAACGAATAAGAACTCAACGGCACGAGGAAAAAATCAAGTATTATTCACTCGGGAAAGGAAACTCACCATGAGAGCGGACCTCGCACTGGCCCTTTGAAAGCTCGCGCCATGCGCGCTCGAAATACGGTTTTTGGGACACAAGGCCCTTGACCCACTCCTTAAGTCGAGGAATTCGGAACTCGGGCAACAACTGCATAGATTCCAAACATCGATAAGAAAGGAGAAAGACGAGAGTAAAATAAAATTTTGGGAAAAATTGAGCTTTACTTACATTTTGTGTTTCACTCCTCGGGGAATGGCATGTCCTCGGCCGGGATCAAATCTCAAGTCCTCACCCCGACGAATCGGCCTAGACAATCTCGGTCTCGATCTTCATTGATGCTCGAGAATGGAGCTTTACTGGTCCGGCGAGCACGTTTGATCAGTACCCCCGGAAGAATCGGGGACTATATAGGCGCATAAGGTGATCGACAGTAAATGAGCATCTGTCAATCTTGCTCACAAAGAATCGAAGGAGAATGACAATCCTCTAGAACGAGGGGTGGATCTGACCGAGACACACCCGTACCTTTTGCAGAATTGGATGATCACCGGATCCAATAGACCCAACATAAAGGGATAAGTGTAAACACTTAAGTATTCCTTAACGTGGGTAGTGATATCCTCTTCGGCGCTAGGGACGACCACGTCTTTTTTGGCCCAGTTACAGTCCTTTATGACTGTAGGGAGAGTCTCCTTGGTGATCGATCAAATATACCTCGATACCTTTCACCCTCGCCCAGAACGGGAGAAGGTTTCTCAACTTTAAAGTCGGCGGTAACCGAGCACCCGCCAGGAATAAATGCTTCAAGAGGAGGTTCCGCCACTGGTTCCTCGCCGACCGGCCGTGATGAAGAGGCAGTTTCTTTTTGTGAAACTGTCTTAAAAGTCTTCCCCATTTTTATTTTGAATAAAGATGAAGGAGAGGAATTTAAAAGGTTACGCTTATTGGTTTAGGGTGAAGACAAGCGAGAGTTCTTGGAAATACCTCAAGAAATCTAGGTACAAGTGTTAGAAAGTGCAAAGATTTTTTAAGAACAAGAGTAGAAGAGGTTTAGATGTCAAGTTTGAATGAATGAAGGATGGAGTATTTATAGTTTTCAAACTACGGTTCAAAGTCAGTAGTGGCCGACCAGCAACTGACGAACATTTAATGCCATTAAGACGTGATTGACGAGATGTTTCGTCCATTTTTGTCGTTTCTGACGCAAAGTATCGAGACGAGGATCGAGGGCTCATATCGTTTCTTGTCGTTTACACTCTAAAAAACGAGGGGACTATCTATATACGGTTGAAATCGGACTCATCTATTGCATGGCTGATCGGGATTAAAACGTAATGAATTGAAGATCGATCCTGGGTTCCATCAAACCAGGATACGATGTTAGAACACCTGTCTTCGAGATTACCGAGTCCATGACCCCGGAATCGACCCCGACTCCGAATGAGGCTCGAGGAAACATTGTCGGACCAGATAATGGAAGGCCGAAATATTCGTGACCGGTTGGATGTCGCGCTGGGAATCTCGGCATGTATCAATGAGAAACGGGTTAATTAGAGAATCATGAGATTTTTTACCTTTTATAGAATCGTACCTAAAGTAGGATTCCCCTACTATTTAAAAGGGATCTGATTATTTGTAAAACACATTGTAACACGCACCTCAAAGCATTATAATATCATTTTCTTTCTGCAAGCTACTGTTCTTCTGTATCAAATATCATTTGAATCATATCCAGTTCGAGCGAGACTTACTTTTCAGGGCTATAATTGTTCAAGTCATACGGTTTGAATTTAATTTACCATCTTTCGCTTTATATATAATTTAATTTATTGCTTTGTGTCAAATTAATTCACGTATCCTTAAAAACCACTTATACATACAATTGTTATCCGATTTTGAGGGTAAATAGTCCAGTTAAGTTGCTGCCATATGACCAGGAGGTCACGGGTTCGAGCTGTGGAAACAACCTCCTGCAGAAATGCAGGGTAAGGCTGTGTACGATAGATCTTTGTGGTCCGGCCCTTCCTCGAACCCCGCGCATAGCGAGAGCTTAGTGCACCGGGCTGCCATATTTTTTTTATCTTCCAATTAAAAACTTTTAAATTGGAAAACAAGGAATAATTAGAGCATGGATTAACACATACGCGTGGTTGGAGTTTGAATGACATGGCCTCATGGTGGCCATCAAATTAATTTCTTGTAGAAGATGATGAAGAGAACTTCGTTTATCGATCTTTGATCACAACACTTACCTAAATAACGTAAAAGTTCGGGCCTTATATTTGTATACGTACACTCAAATTAAGCCATTTATGTTGAGAGAAATGAAATTGGTGAGGTTCTGGAAAGAAAAATTCAAGTATTTTTTCCTTCAAACAGAAAGTCACTAGAGAGGAGTGTTTCAGTTTTTGCAAAGACTAGAAACACTGATCAGAAACATGTTTTTTAGTTATTTCAAAAAGGGAAAAGGGCCAAATATACCTCTATACTTTCCAATATTGTCTACATTTAACCTCTGTTATACTATTCGACCAAAATTATCCCTACGGTTATACTATCCGGCCAAATTTACCCCTGTCATCAGCAAACATTTAAAAATTACCCCTTGATCTGTCTCTCAATCCTTTTATTTAAATCACTTATTGTTCTTCTTGCTCCATTATTTTCAAAAATTACTATTGATGTGAATGTTAAAGTTACTAGACTATACAATCACACTTTTTTTTTAGTTACCAATGCACCCACTTCTCTTCTTGTATTAATGAGTTTGAAATTGGTTTAAAATTTTATTTATTTTTCAATCATATACACACCATAAAATTCAGTTGGTATTTATTATGTATTATATGCAGTTGGTCATCATGTATATACATGTATATTCAAATATATTTTCTCATTGCCTGGTTAGTATAGAGTTCGATCGACTGGCTTAAGAGTGCACAATATGCAGGCATTTGATTAAAGCAAAGTTGAATTCGACAATGTAAAATCTCCGAGGAACTTCAACTTCAATCCCTAATACTTGCAAAGTCTCCATACATTTGGTGCAACGAATTCATTAAAATTGGGATGTTATAAATACTTTTAGAATTTAAAAAAGCTACCTGATCTAGATTTTTCAATTTACTATACTTTGTTTATTAATAGTTGTATTATTTTGATATTTTTTTCTCCAATTCAGAAAGCAGGTAAATGCCAATTATTTCGAAAATAGTGGATCAATAAGAAGAACTAGTAACTTAACTAAAATAATTTGGGAGATTTTGGGTCACCTGATGGACTGATGGGTAATTTTTTAAAGTTTGCTGATTGTAGGGATAAATTTGACCCGATAGTATAATGGAGGTTAAAATGTAGACAATATCTAAAAATAGAGAAATATATTTGTCCATTTTCCCTTTCAAAAACTGAAACAATCATCTGTAAATTATCTGTAATGATATTTGGTTGAAATTTCTTTTTGAAAGATCAAACGAACCGGGTGCGGGCTTTTGGCCCACAGAAAAATAAAAGTGGAGGAAGATGCTACTCAGCTAGAGTTAGGGGTGGGATCACTATAAGGTAAAAATTGCACTGGGCGTCCTATTTGGTCGCCCCCATTTAACTTATACCCATTTTTTTAAAAAGTTTTAACTTGTAACCATTTTTTAAACAACTTCAGCCCTCTTTCTCCTCCTCCTTCTCCTCTTTCGCTTTCTTCTTCTTCTTCTTCTTCTTCTTCTTCTTCTTCTTCTTCTTCTTCTTCTTCTTCTTCTTCTGCTGTTGTTGGTGCTGCTATGAAACTTCATTTCATAGGGATGAACTTTTTGCTGCTGTTGGTGCTGCTATGAAACTTCATTTCATAGGGATGAACTTTTTGCTGCTGTTGGTGCTGCTATGTCCAGTAATTACAATACTGGCAACGTTCAACAACTAAAAGCTGACCATTTTAGCTTTCTCCCATTTAGAAGAAATTTTGATGAGGTAATATTCTGTTCCTATTATTTTTTTCTTTTATAAATCTCTTCTGTGCCAGTATTTCTTCAGATAATGACCATTTGTTTTTTTTTTGTTCAGAATCATATAAAAATCTTTGAAACTAAATAAAATAAAAGATAATATTTTTGCATATTGAACCAAACTATTGATATTCTTGTGGATGTATAGCCTTATTGTAAGAGCTCCTAAAAATGCTGAAGTTTAACAAATATAAACAAAAACTTCAGCTCCTACAATGCTGAAGTTTAGCAAATACTAAACAAACTTCAGCTCCTAGAATGCTAAAGTTCAACAAATACAAAAGAAACTCCAGCTCCTAAAATGCTGAGTTCAGCAATTACAAAATAAAAACTTCAGCCAAAACATGCTGTAGTTTTATTGAAATGAAGTTTGCCATTGCACTATGAACTGAAGTTTGCGTGATTGCCTTTGCAAGTCAGGCCAAACTTCAGCCATAAATATCTGAAGTTTTGCTTTGATAAAGCTACACTTCAGGCAAAACATTCTGAAGTTCAAACTTCAGACATAAACTTTTACTACTTCATGCCCGTATGTCTGAAGTTACCCGAAAAGTGGGTACGCTTGCAATTTTTTTTACAAAGCGGATATAAGTTAAAGGTGACCCAAAAACTGAGTATAGATGCAAATTCCCCTCGCTATAGTGGTTAGGGCGAGTCTTCCCACTCGATTGGATCCCCGTTCTAAACAAAACTAGTTTTAAAATAATAAAAAAATCCATTTAAAGTATGAGTGAATATATACTGTTACGCGGCGCCTTCCTGAGATTCCTTGGAAGGGCGACGTAAGGCTAGACAACTGATGTCAGTGCAGTTGCTGTCCGCCAACTGAGGTCCCCTCCGTACGCTAGACGAGATTGTCAGTGCCGTACAGGAAAACCAATGTCAAGAGCAATTGAGAGAACAGAAATGAGAATTCAGAATGAAAGAAAGCTTGATTGCATTAATGGAAGCTATTACAGAAAAGCAACGCGGTGTCGAGGGGGAGAGACACCAGTACAGAGAATTACTTGCTTGCTAGAAAGTTTTGATTGCTTGATCCCCCCTAATAGTACTTAAAAAAAATAATCCAAAGTTACAAGACTAGACTTGACTAAGCTAGAGAAACATAATGGAAGTACATGAAATAAAACTACTCTATATTTACAATGAAAATGACTTAGTTTTCTATAAGGCAGCAGCAGGTCCGTTGTCAGCAGCAGTGTCTTTGGCATCACGGTCTGCGCGCACGGTGTTGTCTGCGCGCGCGGCGCTGTTGGCTTCTGCCTGCGGCTTGGCGCTCGCGAGGGATATCGGTGGGGCGACAGAGGCACCTGCGCGCTTGTCACTTGGCGCGGCCAAGACCACGGGGCCGTCCGTGGCGCTAGGCATTGGGAGGTTCGCTAGGACGCCACGGGGCGCGCTCAAGGGGTCATGGGGCATGGCTGGAAAGCCGCAATGCGCATGCTTAGGGTTTCGCTGGAACTGGCCTATATGATGCCCATCAATTTTCTTGATTATTAATTAGTAAATTATTGAAGAGAATTTGGTCTATAATGTATTTCATATATTCTAGATAGATTGATTATTCATTGGATAGAGTGGGGCGGTTGAGATAGCTTAAAACTGACGGTGATGGGTGACGACTAATATAACAGTTTTAATTGGAATTGGTCTCCATGATTGTTACATATATGACGCAGACAATTTTTTGGCCCCATGAAATAAGTGCCTAAGATTTGCTTTATAAAATATGAAAAGTTACGGCCTTTTAATAATAAATTAAGTTCGCTTTTGAATTAAAGTTCCTTTTTCAGCTCTACTATGCTTTCATATATATATATATATATATATATACTTTATAACTTAATTATAAGGTGGGGTCATTGGATTTGAATATGTGGCATCGCAGTTCAAATCATTCAATAGATAATTAAGGATTATAAATTATAAAATGCACACAACACATATTATGCTATAAATAGAATTCTATGTAAGGTGAATGTCTATATTTTAGAGAGATCTTAGGGTTTGTTACTTGGTGGCTAAGTCACTCTTTCCCTATAAATAAAGGGGTCCTATTCCGTTGTAATTCATCTCAAAGCAATAAGAATTCTCTCTCCCTGCTTTTCTTTGCAATACGCTTCTTCTTCTTTTATTGTTTTATAACACGTTATCAGCACGAGACTCTAACCAATTGAGTAACCAATTAAGTAAAAGCTTTGGGATTGAGCATATGGATTGTCAATTGTTCCATGAACTTCCTTCATGATTAAATTATGGATTTAAGGTAAGTATTTTACTTTATTTTTTTCTTTTAAATTCTTGAAATTCTATAATTTAATTTTATATACAAGCAAAGACAACAAAGTTTGATTATAACTCTAATGGAGTTTGCAAGAAATTATAACCACCTGAAGTGGTAAAATTATTATTGCCCTGCCATGATCAAAGTCATGTATGATCGTGAGCACAAGAAGTGAAAACCCGTCCCATTGAAAATGCTCCATTCTCATTCCCTTAAGAGAATGTGCTAGCAGTATGTGATAAGTCTGAAAGAAGACAAAATTACTACTATGAATGTATCAATGGATGTGGACGTGGCAATAGACGAAATTATAATCGTCATCATTGTGATAATGGGAATAATAAGAATTCTCAAAATAATCCTTCACTCTGTGAAAGTTATGTTTGTCATCGATTTGACATGAGATTTTGTAAAGCACATACAGAAGATTGCAGTCCATTCATGATGTGAATGTGACAACATCTGATTTATGAATACATATTCGTTCTTGGAAGAATATGAACGTGCTAGTGGTAGTGAATATACCACGCACTCACCTCTAGAAGGAGGTTTGAGATGATATAAGAAAATAATGTCATTATTATGGCATGAATGGTCATTGATCACGTACCTATTGGGATTATGCCAAAATATTTTGGCAGTGTGATTATTAAAGAATAACAATAATGCAAGAAACATATCTTGCATATAATTTTGACCATAACCATAATGGTATAACTTTCTCTTTAAAAGAGATATTCACCATATGGATGTTGATGAATATGTGGTAATACAAAATTAATTGAGAGCTCTGGACGAGCCAATTATTACTATTTTGGAGAAACACAATTGGTTACCAATAAGGTATTGTGTTGTAGTAAGTCTCAAAGAAACTTAATTGAGTTTCTAAAGTATTCGCGAAAGCGGTTGGTTAAATTGAGACTATAAATAAAGGAAAGATTTAATATCTTATATTACACAACTTGTAGCGGGGTGACATATATGTGAAAAGCTACTCGCTTTGTTCTCCAGTTTGTACTACACAAATAAAAGAATGCCACAATAAAGAGAAGTTTATTGATATAAACACATATCATAATAAACTTGGAGTTTATTGATAATTGCACACGTCATGGTGTAAATTTGAAGTTTATCAATATTGATAATTTATTCACTTGGCATAATTGGTTTACCCATATCAATTTAAGTATGATGTGCAAAAATAAAAGAGAATTCACATGGGTAAATATTAAAGAACTAGAAAGTTCTTTACGAATTCTCTTATGTTGCCTGTTCTCATTAATTAATATACCAACTAAAATTGGGATTGAATCCCATGAATGCTGAAAATATCAAAGGTGAATATGGGCCTATTCACCTGCCATGTATACCATATAAGATGCATCTATGAGATGGTTACATGTGCGATTATTAATAACCCGCAAAATGGTGTTTTGCGAGGTAACTTGCTCAATAATTTAATTTCGAGCATAATTTCCAGATTTTCTATTCAAGAAGTTCATCTTGATAAGTTGGTTTACATCACGGTTGGTTTAGCAAAATAATTTATTAAGTGCCTCTACTTAATAGCTAAACAATTGCTTATGAGAACAAAGTTATCTATATCAGTTTGATATACGTTATATACCAAAGTATATTATTTTCTCCCCTCACAGGTGGTTCAGGGTCAGGAACCAAATAATTCCATCTTATTATTATTGACGTGCGGTGTATATTTTGATTAACACCATAATGCACAAAGATAGGTTCTCAAAGTTGAGGAAACAAGTTAGTTTTTCTAACATGAGGGGGAGACATGATAAACAGTTGAGAATAAGTTACGTGGAATGAATTATCATTTGTGCATCTAGATCCTCGAATAAGATAATATGAACTTGAAGTTCATAAAAAGATAATTCATTTGCAATATATTGCAAAGCATGCCAGATGCATTTGACGACCCAAAGAAAGTAACTATATTCTCATTGCAAATGCTCCTATCAAGTCCTAGAAGGACAAAGTTATAGTACGCTTAAAGCGTATAAACAAATTGATTTCAAATAAACTTTTTGATAAAGAAGATGAGCAAATGATCTAAATGATCATAACAAAAGGAGGCAAGTGATCTAGATGATCACATGACATAACACTTCATAAAATCTTATGAGAGATTCAGGTACTTGAAAATATATATGAAGAGATCTCTATGTTATGTCTTTATGAAAAATAAGGAGGTTGGAACCGATATAAAATGTTTGTCGGCGAAATCTATAATAGCGCTAAATATTTATGAGGATCTTATGTCTGGAGGAACAATTCAAGTAGAATTTGGTTTCATATGAAAGACAAGTAGTTTTGGACCTGCAGTTCAAACACTTGAAAGTATAAAGTCAATGGTATGTGCGATCAGTTTTCGATATCTTATATGTCTAGCATGACATGAAAACTTGATATGCATCTAAAGTCTATTATATAGCTTATATGACTTAACAATCCCTGAAGGATTTAAATTGCTTAAAGCATATAGAATTCATGGTCATGAAGCACTACATCCTCAGTGTAATTTGTGCACAAATGTATCTTGCTATAACTATATGCATGATAATATGATAGCAAGAGTTTTCACCTCTATGTGAAGATATTGAAATGATGATTCCAACAAGATCATATGAAGACAATATATCTATCAGGGATGATGATTTCAAGGTGAAACAAATTCGTTGAAGTTAATATGGCTGGTTTGTTTATCAAATATCTACCAACGATCTTTTGAAGATGGTGCACAAGATTGGAATGTGAAAGCTCAAGGATGTGAATTGATGCTCTCATCAGGGGGAGCTATTGCGCGTTGCACTCTTTTTCCCTTACAAGGTTTTGTCCCACTGGATTTTCCTTGCAAGGTTTTTAACGAAGCAACCAAAAGGCGTATTGTTAGATATGTGTACTCTTTTTCCTTCTCTAGAATTTTTTTCCACTGGGTTTTATTTTAGTTAAGGTTTTAACGAGGCACATTATCTGTTGAATAGGCATTCAAGGGGGAGTGTTATAAATAGAATTCTATTTAAGGTGAATGTCTATATTTTAGAGAGATCTTAGGGTTTGTTACTTGGTGGCTAAGTCACTCTTTCCCTATAAATAAAGGGGTCCTATTCCGTTTTAATTCATCTCATAGCAATAAGAATTCCCTCTCCCTACTTTTCTTTGCAATACTCTTCTTCTTCTTTTATTGTTTTATAACATATTACTGATTTTCGCTAATAGCATAAATTTAATAGAAATAGTATCCTTTTTACTAAAATTGATTAACTTTCTATATAGCTCAAACCGAAAATAGTAAGTATAGTGTCACTTGTATTACATCCGTCTATGGCTGTCCCTTGGTGACTTAACCCCTTGTAGTATTGTATATGGTGGAATCGGGACTACCCGATTTCGTTCTTCGATGGAAAGTGGTACCACATCGGAAGACCAGGACGTCGAGCTCGGGGTCGAAGTTCCTTTCCAATGTCGAGGTCGATATCACTTATCAAGGTCAGAAGAAAGCATGCTTTGAGATGATGCCGGTATGATTCAGTAACGGAAAGAGCGAGATACCCGCTACAGGCCGGAGGTCACGGCGTGAATTTCGGAATGGAATGGTCTTCGGCGGCTAAACAGTTGTCAGATATGATTTCCTACATAATTAGAAGTGTACCTTATTTAGGACTCCCCTATTATATAAAGGGGGATCCCATTCATTTGTAACCAACATTGTTCACTGAGAAGAAAATATATGCTCATTACTTTCTTGCTATTTCACTTACTGTTCATCAGAGTTTCTTTGTAATTAGCTATTCCTATTATCAAACCTCGAGACTGTCACAGGTCGAGGTCGAGATTTGGCTTGCATACTAGTTTGATTTACTCTGTTCTCTAATTTATTTATTTAATTCCTTGTTTATCAATTGGCATTGGATTAAATCACATATCGATAAAACCACAATATAAGTGTAATTGTAACTCGAATTTCAGGGTAAACAGTTTGGCGCCCACCGTGGGGCTAAGGATAATAGTGACTGTTTCAGTGCTGATTCTGATAACACACGTTATTTTCACACTTGTTCTTGTCAAGTATTTTTTCTCTCAGGTTAAAGCATGTCAAACTCACAAAACACACCCGAACATGGTTATGATGATCTCGGATTTCATGGGGAAAATGACAATATAATTGCTCCGGAAGCCGGGGTGCCACCGGCTAATCTCGGGAGAGCACCGGTTGCCGATCCAGTCGATATCGCTTCGCACATTTCTCTAATTGCGGACCTAGGTGCGGACCCCGAAGGGAGAATACACAGGGAAGGCCAATTTGGTGGCCAAGGTACACAGGGTAGAGAAGACGGAGGAGTTAGTCTCCAGGTAATATACGAGATGCTACAGGCTCAGCATGCCGCTATTGCTCAATTGCAAAATCAACATAGGACTCCAAATGTGGTCGATCCAGAAACCACTCGTTGTACCGAGCCAGTGCCAGAAAGGTCGAATGGTAATGAATCAGGAACATCCTGCAATAATGAAAATGCTTGAGGAGCTCACCAAAAGAATTGAGTTAGGAGAGAAGAAGATCGAAGACAATGACAAAGAAGTGGAAACATACAACTCCCGAATTGATCAGATACCGGGGGCACCCCCGATCCTAAAGGGTTTGGATTCGAAAAAGTTCGTGCAGAAGCCTTTTTCCTCAGAGTGCGGCTCTGAAGCCCATTCCTAAGAAGTTCCGTATGCTGGATATACCTAAATACAATGGGACCACCGATCCTAATGAACACATCACTTCATACACATGCGGAATTAAGGGAAATGACTTAGATGATGATGAGATCGAGTCTGTTTTGTCGAAAAAATTTGGGGAAACTTTATCAAAGGGAGCAATGATTTGGTATCACAACCTGCCACCAAATTCCATCGACTCGTTTGCCATGTTAGCAGATTTATTCGTGAAGGCACACGCCGGGGCCATAAAGGTCGCAACAAGAAAATCGGACGTTTTCAAGATAAGACAAAGGGATAACGAAATGCTTAGGGAGTTCGTCTCCCAATTTCAAAAGACAACCTTTCATGGTCCAAAGGGAATTTGCATCATGTTTAAATTCTCGCAATAATTTATATACTCGCATGCATCGTGTTTTATTTTTTGCAGGTAACCCAGGAAGTAACCGTTCTTCAAACAGGAGCAACCGTCACTCCGGTTTCCGCTCGTATCACTTATACTCTGCCATTTAACCGATTCCTATCAATTACCCGCCTTTACTCTGTGACCGTTCAGATATCTGTCCTATGATACGTCCGTTACAATTCAGATCCGCCTTCATAACTACGCGCAAACCCATCTGATACCACCCTTCACAAAAGAACCTTTTCCGAAACATACTACCATTCCTATAACAATCCCACCAGTTTCATTCACCCCGTGGGTCCAGAACTACTCATGGCCTGATTCCTGTAAAACCAGGGATATGTAGGCAGCTCAGAGACCAGGGTGCCGCCCATATTTTTAAAACACCCCCCATTCGGTCAAAATCGGTCATCATTTCTTTACCCGACAACTCTTTCATCCTTCCCGGGTAAAGAGGGGCAGCTGTTGATACCCAATTTTTCCCTCATATATTTTTAATATGCAAAACTAGTGCACATGCATTTACAAACATGCATAAGCATTTCTATAATTTTTTTTAATAATTTTAAAGGTTTTCAACCAATTTATTTCTGCATTTTTACTATACAAATGTCCAATAATTATCCCTCATATTATATTTTTATGATGATTTAATCATCTAAATTCATCATTTATGCCCAAATAGCGCCTAAATATTTTAATTGCATTTTTTATAATTACATTTGTATTTTTTAAACTAGAATTGCATATTTTTGCAATAATAGCCCATGCATATGCATAAAAACATTATCTATACAAAAAATGACCTTTTATATTTTTATTGTGTTAAGTAATTATTTTAAATCATTTTCATGCACAAATCATATTTTTATCATTTATAAATTATTTTATTAAATTAATTGGGTATTTAACATATAGCCTCTTTTAATTTTCGGACCTTAGCCCAATTTTCTACCCCAGCCCAATTAAATCATAACCATGACCCAATTTCCTAACCCGACCCAGCCCAAAATTTAATCCTGGCCGTTGATCTTAGAAGATCAACGGTCCAGGATCAATTTTCCTTTTTTAACCTAACCAAACGACCCTAACCCTAATCATTTCTTCCGCCCCGCCGCCCTTGAATCCCTCCTCCTCTCTTCTCTCTCAAACTCTCCCCTAACCCTAGCCCTCCGTCGCTGGAAACCCTTCAATCCATGGGGTTTCCCTTTGATTTTAGGCCCCATCCGGCCTCCTATCTCTACTGGCTATTTGATTTCTTTGTTGTTTGATGGAATATCGAAGAGATTCAACACAGACTTGGCTTCAACTCTTCATTTTCTCGATGAACCTGCCTGTGTTCATCTCCATGTTTGTGAGTATTGTTGTCTTCATGTTTATGGCCTAACCTCTGGTTCCAAACCGGATTTTTCTCACCTCTGTCTTTTTTTTGTAAACCCTAGTCACTTTCTACTCGAGTCTGTTTAGATCTCTATAGATCTGAGATGATTTTGAGTTTATCTGATATTTCTCTTTAAAAATCTTCTGTTTTTCTTTTATTAACCGATTTTAGCTTTTCCGTAAAACTAGGGTTTCATCTCTTTACGTTTCTGCAAAAGTTCTAAATTTTTTAAGTGTTTAACTCTAGTTCTCTTTACTTGTTCGACTGATTTTCATATCTGTGTTCTAATCCCCAGGGTTTATAATCATTTCACTATTTGCTACGATATTTGCCCGTTATTCTTTGGCCTTGTCAATGAACAGAGATTAACTGATTTTATTTGCCTAATTAGGGTTCAAAAAATTATATTTTCTGTTGAAATTGGCATTTCTCTGTGATTTTACTTATTTTTCCTTATTTGTGACTCATAATTGGTACTACTTGCCTTAATTAGTTTATTAGTCTAATTTCTGGGATTTGGTTGTTTCAACGGACCCTTAGATGGTCTATGATTTATTTGTTTACCTTATTAAACTTCAATCTTGCCTGTTAATTGATTCTCCCTAATCTAAGTGATATTTCCCGGATTCTATCGTGTTAATTGATTGGGTTTAGCCTTAACTAACTGGTTGAATGATTTGTATACCTTATTTGTGAACTCTTAATTTTCTTTACCTTATTTGTTCTACTCTGCTGAATGCTATATAACCTCACCATTCTAATTTTTTAGAACACACGAACACACACGGGAAGATACAGAAACACCTACACACATAAACTCTTACTCTTACTCACACACTCACAACTATTGTTCTTTCTGTTACTTCTATTTGCTATTCTGTCTAGCCGGTTGAAAGCCAAGGTTAGACTCTTGGATTCCACTTGCCTTCATCTTCCTGTTTTCTACCTCTTAACTGGTATGCCTCAATTTCTGTTATCATGCTCTCTTCTATATGCTATGCTTCTGTTTGCTCTGTGTTCCTGTTTATTGCTCTCTTAACTAGCATGCCTTAGTTCCTGTTAACTTGCCCTGTCTTATATGTTAGTATGGTTAGTATACTTGAGCATATTCCTGTTTGATCCATTGCACTTGTTTACCTGTTTCTCAACTAGCATGCCCCAATTCCTGTCCCGTTTTTATGTGCTGATAATTTACCTTAGCATGTTCCTGATCAATTCATGGTTTCTGTGTACTTCTTTCAAGACTAATGTGCTTTAGATTCCTGCTATCTTTTCTATATGGTTGTCTGATTAGCCATTTGACTTCAGTATGTTTCTCTCTACTGAATACATGTCTATATGATTCCACCTAGTAATAGTTAATAGACTAAGTCAACTCCGGCAATGTGAAACCTTGTTTGACTCAAATGTGACTCTATTATGTCTATGATTCCAGTGTCCATGTGTTGTTGTGATTGTTTAACTACTGGTAACTGTATCTGAGTCAATCTGCTAAAATATGGTTCTGTTCTGATGCTTTCGTTCTGAAACTGTCCTCTGCCTTTATACACTATTTTCAAACTTCTACTCTTAGTTATCTAGGGTCCTACCACCCCCAGTATAAGCACTGCCTAGGGTCCATGAGATTCCTCTGAACTATGACGCACTGGGCTGGCCTTCCAAACTCTTTACAAAACTGTTTCTTTGAAAAGGTTCTGGTGTGAGCATTGCCCGGGGTCCCTGAGGCCCTTGGGAACTTTGACACACCAGAAGCCCATTTTTATGTATTGTGGACTACCTGTGGACATTAGACTTGCTTGAAGGCTTGGCTTCCAGGTTGACATTGGGCCTGCTAAGGTTCCCTATAGTATAAAGATTTTCTTTATTGTGTAATCCGTTCGTATTGGTCTGTAATAATTTAATAATCCTTGTAAAAAACAGATATGGGGTTATTAGTAAAAGGTGGGGGGGAGGGGGGGGTTATCCTATATCTTTGCTTGAAACTCGGGTAGAAATCCTGCCTATAGGATTATTGATGATTATGTGAGCGCTATACTTGTTAGAGATCATGTTTATAGAGCTTTCTAATTGTTTGTTATGTATTTCGCTCGTACGCTAGAAATTCTGTTCATTGATTCTTTGCATTAGAAATCATGTCCACAGGATCCATGCACATTTTATGCATTAGTAACCATGTCTATAGGATCTTGTCTGTTTGAATAATAATTTTCCTAGCAATGTGCTTAAAGAATTCTGCCTACACATGATTAATAGAGATCCTACCTATAGGAACTAAAGATCACCTAGATGCCATGCCTATAGGGAATAAAATAATCAATTCTGCATATAGTTATCATGCCTATAGGAAATATCAGTTTTGCGCTTAGATATCATGCCTATAGGAAATAAGTATAAAATCAGTCTTGACACTCAGACATCATGCCTATAGGAAGTAAGTGTAAAAAACCAGTTTCTGTGTTTAAATATCATGTCTATAAGAAATAATGCTTATAATCAGTTTCAGCACTTGGAAAGCATGCCTATAGGATCTAAAAGATGAAATCTGCCTGTTAAAATCAATAACTGGTTTACATCTTAGATACCATGTCTATAGGGTTCTACTCGACTATCACTTAGGCAAGCCTGTAGGATAATTAAAATTTTGGGTTTAAAAACTGTGATTGCTTGTTTGACATGTGCTCGGATTCAGAGTATTAACCAAATCAGTAGGCAAATTGATAGGTACTCGTCTGCTCGCTTTAAAACTGCTGTATATTCTGTTTTGTGATCATTTAGATATCCTGACTATAGGATCCTAAAATCATTTAAAATTGCTTGTTTGAACAGCGTGCATTTGTTTGTCTATTTGTGGAGGTTAACATGAGCCCACTTAATTTCTCCTTATGTGACAGTCCTACTTGATTTTTGTTTGTCGCTTAGTTTTCTCCTTTTAAACAACATAGGTGAGTCTATAACCACCTTAAATAGAGGTCCTAAACACCTCCAGGTCCAGAGGTAAGGGACGGGTAGTGCACGCATAAGGTACGTACTGGGTGTTATTATAACGCCTAGGTAATAATTAAAAAAGGGGAGGGTAATTGAGTAATAAAGGAGATGATGACCTGTGCGCTAATGCTACGCGTAACACCTCAATTTGGGGAAGGTTACCGAGTATTGCATGGAAGTGATCCTGTAGACTAATAAACTTAGGACCCCTTTATTCCCGTTTTAAAATAATCTCCATTTGTTTAAACTGCTCTATTTCCTTAAAGACTAATTCGCTTAAATTGAGTTTGGCCGGGACCCATCGTTGTGGACCTCGAGGGGTGCCTAACACCTTCCTCTCAAGGTAATTTCGAGCCCTTACCCTATCTCTGATAATGTAAACTGGTTTCACGAGTTAATTATTCTAGGTGCTCTAACGCACCTTAATCCGTTAGGTGGCGACTCTTCAAATCTCATACCCAATTTCCAAAAGGAAAGGAGTTGTCCCAAAATGTCAAAACCCGGACTCCGCGTGGAAAAAGGGGGCGCGACAGCATGGCGACTCTGCTAGGGATATTTTTTGGCTCTTACCATAACAAACTTGCTTTTTGTGATTAGTCTTAAGAATGCTTTATTCTGTTAATACGTGTGCACTCTTTCCCCCCTTCCCCTTTTATCTGGATTTAATTGCCTATTTGCAAGCATTTATGATTTCCTTTACTATAGAAACTGACTTGTCTCCTTGTTTTCTTTCTTAAACGTCTTTCAATTATTAAATACCCGCATTTATCATTTTTTTATCGTGCAAATACGTGACAACATGCTATTTATTGTTGCATAAATCATGCTCAACATCATATTCCACTCGTGCGCAATCAATCCTATAGTAACGCTTGATGAGTGTTTGCGCCCTTCCTATATATCACCTTTTAAATTCGGAAAGGCGTATTTGCGGTAAAACTAGTCGATCAGCGGTGTAGTCGACGGTTCCGTGCCTTTCCCCCTCAAGTTGTTTACCTGAGGGTACCAGTCTAGACCTTTATAGAAACCTTCTCTGATTAACTGTACATGCATCATGGTCAAACCTAGCCGGGTTAATATGTTGTCCACATAATAACCCTTTAAGACAAGCCTCGTCCAAAAGTCCACCGGGTTTTCCATAATCCCAACGGACGCAACCATGATTTTGTGTATTAATTTTGGAGACATAAGTGCCAACATGCTAATCATTGTTGTATAAATAGTCAAATCTGGAGGGGGAAAGGGCCTAACTATTTTTGTTTTGCAAAAAATGAGGCACGAAGTCCCCAGGTTCGGCATGGTCCGTAACATACCTCCATTGTTGCTAGATTGGTTGGAGGATATTCCATCAAGTGATAAAAATAAATTAAAAGGGTCTTGGGAAATTTGCCTTCTTTATTGGACCTCTAGCCAATCGAAGCTTCCACAATGTTTTGGGACAAGGAAAGAGCCGTGTTTCGCTTTGGAAACATCATCGATGACCCCTCTCTTGGAAGAAATAGGGGGATTCACTGGGCTACCTTGGGATAGTCCTGGTTTATTGGTGCCGGAAAATTTCACTACCAGGGGGTTTCTGAAGATGATGGGATTAAAGAAAAATGATGACTTGGAGTGCCTGAAAAATTCCTACATACCCTTCGACTTCCTCTATGAACGATACGGTCATAGTAGATCTTATCGTATTTTTAATGACGAATTCTCCATCACTTCCTTGGGTGGTATTCACCGCAGGGTTTTTGTGTTCATCGTCTGTTTCTTGGGTATGATAGTGTTCCCGATCCAAGGGGATAGAATCCACACCAGACTGGCCATGGTAACCAAAACCTTGATGAATGGGATCGAGGGGCACACATATACCATTGTCCCTATGATCATAGCAGACATATATCGGGCCTTAGAGTGCTGTCAGAAGGGGTACAAATACTTTGAAGGTTGCAATCTGCTGCTACAGGTTTGGTTGTTAGAGCATCTCCAAAATGGTCAATACTGTCAAGAGCTTCCACGAAGACCGTGGAATGATCACATAGCTTTGCATCATCCTAAGAGAATGACCTCTATCCCATACAGGTTTGCTCAACCCAAAAATGCTATAGGATGGGTGCGATTTTTCAACAATTTGATCGAGGATCAGGTTCAATGGATGTTCGAATGGTTCCCTACCGACGAGTTCATCATCAGATCTAGGGATGTTCCACACTTGGTACTGATCGGGTTAAGGGGCATACACCCTTATGCTCCCATCAGGGTTATGAGACAGGCAGGCAGGAAGCAGCTCATATCGCGAGTTGCTAAAATGAGTCGCTACAGGGCAGATTTTCAGGATGACGACGTCCCATACAAATGTGAAGCTCAGCATATATGGCATTTGAAAATTATCGTGGAAAAGGAAACCATCGAGACAGATTGATATCATCCCGGTCAAGTGTACTTTTACCTATCATGGTTAGAAGATAACATAGCAGGAATATTCGAGCTAAGGGTTGGTCAAGGAAATAGAGTCATAGATGAAGTTGCCGAAGCACAGGAGAAATATAACAAACTGCAAAATAGTTCACGAGTCCGAGGCCGAGCACCTGGAGCAACACAAGACCGATACGGAACTAATTAATGAATGGAGGGAGATGGCTGTTAAATCAAGCGAAAGGTTGGAATATCTGGATTACAGTCTGATGGAATTGGAGGGAAAGATGAGGAAGAGAGTCACCGGTTGCCAGAACACCGAAGGAAGTGAAGGAGGACATTTAGCAAGGGCATACCTACTGCTGAACCTGCGCGAATTGGGGAATTTGATCGACGAAGCCAAAAACATCCGGCCTGGAGAAGGTCCTTCTAGGACCAAGTAGATTAGGTTTATTTACTTTTTCAAATGTAATAAGGCCAAGTGCCATCAGTGACTTATCTTATTTAGTGTCGTTTTCGATTCATCTATTTTTACATTAATGAAATGAGGAAATTATTGGCACTGAAATTCTCCAAATCAACGTGTCGCTAGGCCTACCTCGGGCACAACGAGGCTCCCAAATTAGGACGCGGATTTACATTCCCGCAATATGTGTTTAAATACTGCAAACATTTTTAGAATCCTTACTGACTTGTTTACCTTTTGTTTTTCTTTATTTTTATTATTCCCATCCCCTAAGGTTGGTTCGCACATACTGGCATCATCAGTTTTTCACACCAGATCTCGAGGCCCTCCACCTCCTCCTCCTCCGAGTAATCCAAAAAGCAGAGGAAAAGCCAAGATGGATGATTTGAGAGGAATCCAAAAAGAAAATGCTGAGAATATTGAAACTTCAGACGGTCGGAGTACTCCGGCCCAGAATGATTTGGTCCTACGATTGGAGCAGAAAATACTGGAGTTACAAGGAGAACTTGAGCATGTCCGTAACTTGGCAAAACCTCTCCCTCACTCTGAACGTCCCAGACGTTAACCAACAAAATGCTGAAAACCCAGCACCTCCTCAAAATACGCCAAACCAACGTCCACAGAATCCTCCCGCACCCCATCAATACGCCACATAACCTCAAAATCCCAATCCTTTATCAGTACCAACTTCTCCTCGACACCAACATCTTCCTACCCAGTACCCACAAACCACTACCTATCACACTCCTCAGAACACATTACAACTTATTCTTGATCCTCAAAACTCGACCAATGACCACCACTACACCCAAATCCCTCGCACCCACCAAAACCACCCCATATACGTGGAAACCCTACCTTACTCCACTCAACCAATCTCCTATACACCAAAATCCGCTGAGAAGGACCTGCTCATCAAGAACATGGCCGAGGAACTCAAGAAGTTGACAAGTCGGGTTCAGGGTATTGAAGGAGGTAAAGGGATAGAGGGTCTGAACAATGAGGATTTATGCATACAACCAGACGTGGATTTGCCGAGGATTACAAACATCCCAAGTTCGAAATATTTGATGGAACGGGTGATCCCAAGGTTCATCTGAGAACTTATTCTGACAAGCTTGTGGGGGTCGGAAACGATGAAAGGTTTCGAATGAAGCTCTTCATGGGAAGCCTTACCGGAGATGCCATGTCCTGGTACATAAGCCAGAATCCTAAGAAATGGGCTAATTGGGTGAGCATGGCATCAGATTTTATTGACCAGTTCAGGTTTAATACGGAGAATGCACCGGATGTCTTCTATATCTAGAACCTAAAAAAGAAGCCAACTGAGACTTTCCGTGAGTATGCTACTCGATGGAGGTCGGAAGCAGCCAAGGTCAGACCAACATTAGACGAGGAACAAATGAACAAGTTCTTTGTCAGGGCACAGGACCCACAGTTTTATGAAAGGCTAATGGTCATTGAGAATCATAAGTTCTCCGATGTCATCAAACTCGGAGAAAGTATTGAAGAGGGTATTAAAAGCGGGATGGTGACAAATTTTGAGGCACTGCAGGCCACGAACAAAGCATTGCAATCAGGTGGCATATCAAAGAAGAAAGAAGTAGGGGCAGTAGTGGTGGCCCAAGGCACAAAATCTCCACTCACATACCAAACACCTCCACCTACATACCAACCCTCACCTCCCAGATATTCTCAACCCACCACCACCTATCACACTTATAACACCCAGCCAGCCTACTATCATTCACCTCCAACTCGTCCAAATTACCAGAAACCCCGACCTAATTTTGATCGCAAACCACCCAGATAGTACACCGCCATTACTGAACCCATCAACCAGCTGTACAAAAGATTGAATGCTGCTGGTTATGTCACCCCTATTTCCGCTGTGGCAATGGAGAATTCATCTTAATGGGTCAACCCGAACAAAACCTGTGCATATCATTACGGTATGAAAGGGCATGCTATTGACGAGTGCCGGATATTCAAAGATAAGATCCAGACATTGATTGATAATAAAGTCATCTAGGCGAAGGAAGTCGCGCCCAACGTCCGCAATAATCCTCTTCCAGATCATAGGGGCGAAGGGATCAATGTGATAGAAACTGATGTGGAGTGGGATCCCGAGGGTCAATTGGACTTATCAAAGAGGGTGACGATCCTAAGAAGCCCGCAGTCACGCTCAATCCTATTGTAGTGCAGGTATAGCCGCCAGTTGAGGTTGAAATAAATGCATCTATTCCATTTAAGGTAGAAGTGGCCAAACCTTTCACAGTGACAGTAGTAACCATGCCTCCTTTCAAGTCCAACGCCATACTTTGGGATTACGTTGCTGAAGCTAGGCGAAAGGGAAAAGCAAAGATGGAAGAATCTGGTGCCGCACAGGGAATGACAAGAACTAGAAGGATCTATACACCCGATAATTTGGGAGGATCAAGCAAGGAGGCTGCTACCAAACAACCTGTCATTGAAACTGGACCAGACGATCTTTGGAGGAAAGTACATGCGGGAGAAAACTCTGTCGTCGATCATTTAAACAAGACTCCCGCCCAGATATCCATCCTATCACTATTGCAAAATTCTGAGGCACATAGGAGTGCTCCGATGAAAGTGTTGAATGAACCTTTATGTGCCCAACAATATCACCATTGGAGAGATGGCCAACATGGTAGGGCAAGTACTAGAGAGTCACAAGATAACCTTCCACGAGGATGAACTACCGCCTGAAGGGTTGAGTTACAACAGGGCACTGCATATCACAGTACAGTTTGAAGACAAATTCATTGCCAGAGTCTTAATAGATGGGGGTTCAAGCCTCAACATTTGTCCATTGACTACTCTGAAAAGGTTGGGAAAAGATTTCCATGAGATACGAGCAGGAGTATGAACGTGAAAGCATTTGATGGATCTCAAAGGGCCACGATTGGAGAGATTAACCTTTGTTTGCAGATGGAACCAACTTGGTTCGATGTTGAGCTCCAAGTACTAGACATATCAGCTACATATAATCTTCTATTGGGACGACCTTGGATACATGCCGCTGGGGCCGTGGCTTCCATGCTACACCAGGCCGTGAAGTTCGAATGGAACCATCAGGAGCTAATCATTCACGGAGATGGAAGTAACCCCATGTACACCAGTCAAACTATCCCGGTTATCGAGAATAGAAGAAGGCTGGGTGGAGAAACTTACCACCACATTGAACATGTCAACGCAATTGAGAAGGACAAGTGGTGGAGTAACAAAATAGAAAGCACACTAGCATGGTCTGGGTATGAACCCGGCAAAGGGCTTGGGAAGAAACTCTAGGGCATTACCAAACCAATACAGTTTAAGCAACACGGCACAACTTTCGGGCAGGGATATCCATACACCTAGAAAGAATATAATGATTGGTCGCCGCCATAGCGTGGTCCTTATTACCCTCTCGAGCAGCCAGTGCCATATCTGAGTCAGACTTTTCACCAGGCCGATACAATATGGGGATCTGCAGAGGAAGAAGCTTTGTCTAGGCTAAGGAACCTGTTTCTAGAAGACGAGGATATGGATTGCAGTGCGATAATTGAGGAGGAGGAGAAGGAAGAAGGCCTCACTATTCAGACTGTGGAGAAGGGAGCTGTTCTCAAGAATTGGACTGCCACGCCATCCCGGGCCCGCCGAGTTCCTGGGTAGCTTGGAAATTAGCCTGATTTGTTTTTATAGCCATGCTATGCATTTAAGATACTTTCAGTGGTTTTTGTTTTAAAGACGCATTTTATTTCAAAATAATTGCTCGAGTCATTGAGCCGTACCTGTTTTGGATATTTTCAACATTAATTAATGCATTGCTATTTAGTATTCATTATTATCTTTCACATTTTTTCTTCTATAGCGTTATTATTACTTTTCCTGATGAACCGATGACTATGACATGTAATGAGACAACGCAATATAAGGACAGTGACTCAGAAGAAGAAGATGAAATACCTGAGGAAGTTGTTAGAGAAGTTGAGAACTTTGAGAACAAACCTAAGTCCAATATGGACGAAACAGAAGCAATCAATTTGGGAGATTCTGAAACCGTCAAAGAGACTCGCATAAGCATTCACCTATCACCGTCAGAAAAGGAAGAATATACCCGTTTCCTGAAAGAATATGAGGATATTTTTGCATGGTCATATGATGACATGACGGGTCTGAGCACATCCATAGTGGCTCACAAGTCGCCAACCAATCCAATGTGTCCGCCAGTGAAGCAGAAACTCAGAAAGTTCAAAAGGGTCGTAGATCACATAGCAGATTTAAGAAAGTTCTTTGATAGGATAAGGAGGTACAATCTAAAACTGAACCCCGCAAAATGTGCATTCGGGGTTCCTGTAGGAAAGTTGTTGGGATTCATTATCAGCCGCCAAGGAATCGAGTTAGACCCGTCCAAAGTTAAGGCTATCCAAGAGTTACCACCACCAAAGAGCAAAAAAGATGTGATAAGCTTCCTAGGACGTCTCAACTACATCAGCCGCTTAATAGCGCAGTCCACAGTAATATGTGAACCCATCTTCAAAATGTTGCTGAAGGATGCTGAAACCAGTTGGACCAAGGACTGTCAGAAGGCTTTTGACAAAATCAAGTAATACCTATCTACACCGCCAGAACCTGGGAGACCTTTGCTACTCCATCTATCCGTGTTAGATGGATCTTTAGGATGTGTTTTGGGACAACATGATGAGACAGGAAGAAAGGAGCAAGCCATATACTACTTGAGTAAGAAGTTCACCCCTTATGAAGCACGATACTCTCTGCTGGAACGCACTTGCTGTGCTTTGACCCGGACAGCTCAGACATTGAGGCATTACATCTGTGCCTATACCACGTACCTCAAATCCAGGATGGACCCTCTGAAGTACATCTTTCAGAAGCCCATGCTAGCCGGGAAGTTAGCTAAGTGGCAGATATTGTTAAGTGAGTTCGATATCATCTATGTAACTCAGAAGGCGGCCAAAGGACAAGCATTGGCGGACCATCTTGCTGAAAATCCAGTGTGAGGAGAATACAAACCATTAAAAATGTATTTTTCTGATGAAGAAGTATCATTCGTAGGAGAGGACATTCCTGAAGCCTACGACGGTTGGAGAATGTTCTTCGATGGGGCTGCAAACTTCAAAGGAGTAGGCATTGGAGCAGTTTTGGTATCAGAAGCAGGTCAACATTACCCGGTATTCCCAAAGCTTAGGTTTCCGTGCACCAACAATATGGCAAAATATGAGGCTTGCATCATAGGGCTCAATTTGGCCATCGATATGAATATACAAGAGTTGCTGGTAATTGGCGATTCGGATCTTCTGGTACATCAGGTTCAAGGAGAATGGGCTATGAAGAACACCAAGATACTACCATACTTGTATCATGTGCAGGAATTGATAAAGAGATTCACAAAGATAGAATTCAAACATGTGCCCAGAATTCAAAATGAGTTCGTAGACGCACTGGCCACCTTGTCATCAATGATACACATCCAGATAAGAATTTCATCGATCCCATCTCGGTGAGGATCCATACTCAACCAGCTTACTGTGCTCATGTTGAAGAAGAAATGGATGGAAAACCTTGGTTCCACGACATCAAAGAATATTTGGCGAAAGGAGAATATCTAGAACAGGCAAACCATACTCAGAAACGCACACTGCGGAGGTTGTCCAATCACTTCTTCCAAAGCGGAAGGACCTTATATAGAAGAACTCCTGATATGGGGTTGCTAAGGTGTGTTGGCGCAAAGGAGGCTTACAGATTGCTTGAGGAGACACATGCCGGAACTTGCGGACCACATATGAATGGTTTTGTTCTAGCCAAAAAGATACTCAGAGCTGGATATTTTTGGATGCCCATGGAAACGGATTGCATCAGGTACGTCCAGAAATGCCACCAATGCCAGGTACATGCAGACATGATGAAGGTACTACCGAATGAGCTCAATGCAACAAGTGCACCTTGGCCTTTTGCTGCTTGGGGAATGGATGTCATCGGTCCGATCGAGCCCACCACTTCTAATGGGCACCGTTTCATTTTAGTGGCTATCGACTATTTCACAAAATGGGTAGAGGCTGCATCTTATAAAGCTGTAACCAAGAAAGTCCTCGCAGATTTTGTCAAGGATCGTATGGTTTGCCAATTTGGGGTTCCAGAGTCCATTATCACTGATAATGCTGCCAATCTCAACAGTGATCTAATGAAAGCCATGTGTGAAACCTTCAAAATCAAGCATAAAAACTCTACAGCATACAGGCCTCAAATGAATGGAGATGTGGAAGCTGCCAACAAGAACATCAAGAAGATACTAAGGAAGATGGTAGAAAATCACAAACAATGAAACAAGAAGTTACCCTTTGCCCTATTGGGGTACCGCACTACGGTCCGCACATCAACTGGGGCAACTCCCTATTTACTGGTTTTTGGTACCGAAGCTGTCATTCCAGCCGAGGTAGAAATCCCTTCTTTAAGGATCATACAAGAAGCCGAACTCATCGATGTAGAATGGATAAGGAGCCGACGAAAAAGGAATGAATGTAGTACGTCACGGTCAGCTTTATCAGAACAGGATGTCCAGAGCTTTCAACAAAAGGGTCAGACCAAGACAATTCACACCGGGGCAGCTGGTGCTGAAGCGGTCTTCCCGCATCAGGACGAAGCCAAAGGGAAATTTTCACCCAACTGGTAAGGTCCTTATATGGTTCACCGGGTGCTAACAGGAGGAGCACTCATACTTGCAGAAATGGACGATGAAATTTGGCCAAAGCCTATCAACTCAGACGCAGTCAAAAGATACTATGTTTAGATTGTTTACATTTTCTCATTTGATGTAACTGAACTACGCTTGACCTAATTCCCATTTAAGAGGGGATACGTAGGCAGCCCTGTGGGTTCGGTCATATCTTGATAAAATCTTCATTTTCCCAGCACCAGAAACTGGGGCAGAATTTTGAGGAGGACCCTCAAAATTCTGGAACGAGTCCAGCCGATGCCATCATATGCCAGACAGTCAGAAATCGGTTAAGTAACTGGGGTAGAATTTTGAGAAGGATTCTCAAAATTCCGGGGCAGATCCAGCAAACTTTGTTGCACGCAGAACGGCCGAAGGATTAAACTGGGGCAGAATTTTGAGGAGGACCCTCAAAATTCTAGTGCAAGGAACTCGCAATGTCTCTAAAAGTGTCATTAGTTCATCTAATTTACTTAATATTATATATAACTATGTTCCTAAATAACTCTATTTCATAAATATGTGCATATTTTCGAAAACTTTATTTCTGTGACAGCCAGGTGTTACCTAGGACAACTCAACAGGGCCTCCAGAGCAAAGCAAGCAAACAAAGGCACGAACCAATCTCCCCTACAAAATTCACGACTTTTCTTTGGATGCAGGCACAATGAATATAACAGGAGTATTCGCAAATATACACATATTAATATCAATCTGGCCACCAAACGCAAATATCTCCAGCTAAGAAATATTCTGCTCCTATTTGCTACTTGTTCACTGCCTAAGGCTAAGCACTGCCTTCCCTTGCATGAGACTAAGACCTATCTCAAATCTTGCCTGAGGCTAAGCCTGCCTCCCTATTTGTATAAGGCTAAGCACTGCCTTCTCTTTGCATGAGACTAAGCTCTGTCTTGATCCTTACATGAGGCTAAGCCCTGCCTCCACATTTGCATAAGGCTAAGCAGCCTTCTCTTTGCATGAGACTAAGCCCTGTCTCAAATCTTGCATGAGGCTAAGCCCTGCCTCGATATTTGCATAAGGCTAAGAATTGCCTTCTCTTTGCATGAGACTAAGCCCTGTCACAAATCTTGTATGAGGCTAAGCCCTGCCTCCATATTTGCATAAGGCTAAGCAGCCTTCTCTTTGCATGAGACTAAGCCCTGTCTCGATCCTTGCATGAGGCTAAGCCCTGCCTCCACATTTGCATAAGGCTAAGCATTGCCTTCTCTTTGCATGAGACTAAGCTCTATCTCGACCCTTGCATCAGGCTAAGCCCTGCCTCCATATTTGCATAAGGCTAAGCACTGCCTTCTCTCTGCATGAGACTAAGCCCTGTCTCAAATCTTGCATGAGGCTAAGCCCTGCCTCCCTATTTGCATAAGGCTAAGCATTGCCTTCTCTTTGCATGAGACTAAGCTCTGTCTCGACTCTTGCATGAGGCTAAGCCCTGCCTCCATATTTGCATAAGGCTAAGCACTGCCTTCTCTCTGCATGAGTCTAAGCCCTGTCTCAAATCTTGCATGAGGCTATGCCCTACCTCCATATTTGCATAAGGCTAAGCATTGTCTTCCCCTGCATAAGTGTTGCTCTATTCTAAACTTTGCATTATCTTCTTCTCTCGAGGCTAAGCTCTGCCCCAGACTCTGCACAAGGCTAAGCTTCGCTTTGTTATTACCTTTGGTATCAAGTCTCTGCATTTCATGGGCTGATGTATAGCCAATTTGTCCAAAGGCGTCATAGTCTGAAGGCATCATCGTCATTGCCTGAAGACACCATGTCATGGCCTGAGGATCTCTCAATACTGCACATCATTATTCAAAGGCGTCATGGTTTAGAGGCATCATTTTCATGGCCCGAGAACATCATTTCATGGCCTGCGAATCTCTTATCTCATGATTCATTGCCCGGGACGTCATGGTCTAAGGACGTCATCTTCACTGTCCAAAGACAAACTTTCATGGTCCAAAGGGAATTCTCCTCATGTTTAAATTCTCGCAATAATTTATATACTCGCATGCATCGTGTTATAAGTTTTGCAGGTAACCCAGGAAGTAACCGGTCTTAGAACAGGAGCAACCGTCGCTCCGGTTTCCGCTCGTATCACTTATACTCCGCCTTTTAACCGATTCCTATAAATTACCCGCTTTTACTCTGTGACCATTCAGATATCTGCCCTATGATACGTTCGTTACAATTCAGATCTGCCTTCATAACTCCGTGCAAACCCATCTGATACCACCCTTCACAAAAGAACCTTTTCCGAAACATACTACCATTCCTATAATAATCCCACCAGTTTCATTCTCCGGTGGGTCCAGAACTATTCATGGTCTGATTCCTGTAAAATCAGGGATATGTAGGCAGCTCATAGACCAGGGTGCGGCCCATATTTTTCAAAACACCCCCCATTCGGTCAAAATCGGTCATCATTTCTTTTTTCGACAACTCTTTCATCCTTTCCGGGTAAAGAGGGAAAAACTGTTGATACCCAATTTTTCCCTCATATATTTTTAATATGCAAAAATAGTGCACATGCATTTCTATAATTTTTTTTATAATTTTAAAGGCTTTCAACCAATTTATTTCTGCATTTTTACAATACAAATATCCAATAGTTATCCCTCATATTATATTTTTATGATGATTTAATCATCTAAATTCATCATTTATGCCCAAATAGCACTTAAAAATTTTAATTGCATTTTTTATAATTACATTTGCATTTTTTAAACTAGAATTGCACATTTTTGCAATAATAGCCCATGCATATGCATAATTACATCATCTATACAGAAAATGAACTTTTATATTTTTATAGTGTTAAGTAATTATTTTAAATCATTTTTATGCACAAATCACGTTTTTATCATTTATTAATTATTTTATTAAATTAATTGGGTATTTAACATATAGCCTCTTTTAATTTTCGGACCTTAGCCCAATGTTCTACCCCAGCCCAATTAAATCATACCCACGACCCAATTTCCTAACCCGACCCAGCCCAAAATTTAATCCTGGCCGTTGATCTCAGAAGATCTACGGTCCAGGATCAATTTTCCTTTTTTAACCTAACCAAACGACCCTAACCCTAATCATTTCTTCCGCCCCGCCACCCTTGAATCCCTCCTCCTCTCTTCTCTCTCAAACTCTCGCCTAACCCTAGCCCGCCGTCGCTGAAAACCCTTCAATCCATGGGGTTTCCCTTTTTATTTTAGGCCCCATCCGTCCTCCTATCTCTACTGGCTATTCGATTTCTTTGTTGTTTGATGGAATCTCGAAGAGATTCAACACAGACTTTGCTTCAACTCTTCATTTTCTCGATGAACCTGCCTGTGTTCATCTCCATGTTTGTGAGTACTGTTGTCTTCATGTTTATGGCCGAAACCTCTCGTTCCAAATCGGATTTTTCTCACCTCTGTCTTTTTTTTAAACCCGTCACTTTCTACTCGAGTATGTTCAGATCTCTATAGATTTGAGATGATTTTGAGTTTATCTGATATTTCTCTTTAAAAATCTTCTGTTTTTCTTGTTATTAACCGATTTTAGCTTTTCCCTAAAACTAGGGTTTCATCTCTTTACGTTTCTGCAAAAGTTCTAAACTTTTTAAGTGTTTAACTCTGGTTCTCTTTTCTTGTTCGACCGATTTTCATATTTGTGTTCTAATCCCTAGGGTTTCTAATCGTTTCACTATTTGTTATGCTATTTGCCCGTTATTCTTTGGCCCTGTCAATTAACAGAGATTAACTGATTTTATTTGCCTAATTATGGTTCGAAATAATATTTTCTGTTGAAATTGGCATTTCTCTGTGATTTTACTTATATTTCCTTATTTGTGACTCATAATTGGTACTACTTGCCTTAATTAGTTTATTAGCCTAATTTCTGGGAGTTGATTGTTTTAACCGACCCCTAGATAGTCTCTAATTTATTTGTTTACCTTATTAAACTTCAATCTTGCCTGTTAATTGATTCTCCCTAATCTAAGTGATATTTCCCCGGATTCTATCGTGTTAATTGATTGGGTTTAGCCTTAATTAACTGGTTGAATGATTTGCATATCTTATTTGTGAACTCTTAATTTTCTTTACCTTATTTGTTCTACTCTGCTGAATGTTATACAACCTCACCATTCTGATTTTTTAGAACACAAGAACACACACGGGAAGATACAGAAACACCTACACACATAAACTCTTACTCTTACTCACACACTCACAACTATAGTTCTTTCTGTTACTTCTATTTGCTATTCTGTCTAGCCGGCTGAAAGCCAAGGCTAGACTCTTGGATTCCACTTGCCTTCACCTTCCTGTTTGCTACCTGGTATGCCTCAATTTCTGTTAACATGCTCTCCTCTATATGCTATGCTTCTGTTTGCTCTGTGTTCCTGTTTATTGCTCTCTTAACTAGCATGCCTTAGTTCCTGTTAACTTGCCCTGTCTTATATGTTAGTATGGTTAGTAGACTTGAGCATATTCCTGTTTGATCCATGGCACTTGTTTACTTGTTTCTCAACTAGCATGCCCCAATTCCTGTCCTGTTTTTATGTGCTGATAATTTATCTTATCATGTTCCTGGTCAATCCATGGTTTCTGTGTACTTCTTTCAAGAATAATATGCTTTAGACTCCTGCTATCTTTTCTGTATGGCTATCTGATTAGCCATTTGACTTCAACATGTTTCTCTCTGCTGAATACATGTCTATATGATTCCACCTAGTAATAGTTAATAGACTAAGTCAACTCCGGCAATGTGAAACCTTGTTTGACTCAAATGTGACTCTATTATGTCTATGGTTCCAGTGTCCCTATGTTGTTGTGATTGTTTAACTACTGGTAACTATATCCGAGTCAATCTGCTGAAATATCTTCTGTTCTACTGCTTTCTTTTTGAAACTGTCCCCTGCCCTTACACACTATTTTCAAACTTCTACTCTTAGTTATCTAGGGTCCTACCATCCCCAGTATGAGCACTGCCTAGGGTCCATCAGATTCCTCTGAGCTCTGACACACTGGGGCTGGCCTTCCAAACTCTTTACAAAACTGTTTCTTTGAAAAGGTTCTGGTGTGAGCATTGCCCGGGGTCCCTGAGGCCCTTGAGAACTTTGACACACCAGAAGCCCATATTTGTGTATTGTGGACTACCTGTGGACATCAGACTTGCTTGAAGGCCTGACTTCCAGGTTGACATTGGGCCTGCTAAGGCTCCCTATAGTATAATAATTTTCTTTTTCATTGTGTAATATATTCGTATTGGTTTGTAATAATGTAATAATCCTTGTAAAAAAATAGATATGGGGTTATTAGTAAAAGTTGGGGGGGGGGGGTGATAACTAGGGATTTTGGCGTGTTTTATGCCCCTTCTTGCTTACGCTTTGATTATAAATTGTTACAAAATAATCCCAAAAGGCTCATAGGTTGTGCTTGATTGCAGGTTTGATCGACAAAGTGACGAAATGTCAAATATCGGCTCAAAAGGAGTGGAATCTGCACAAGTACCAAAATCAAGGCAAACTCAGGACAAACAGGCCTAGTGCGACCGCACTACACTTTGTGCGGTCCGCACTAGGGAGATTCAGAGAGCAGATTATAAGGCATAAAACCTAGTGCATCCGCAGTCCATTCTGTGCGGTCCACACTAGGTAGATTCAGAGAATGGCAAAACCAAGCTTCAAGCAACGCGGCCGCAGTACACATTGTGCGGTCCGCGGTGAAGGCTCCGCGGCCGCACTGCCATTATGTGCGGTCCGCGGAAGAGAACTTCAGAGAGTTGAAGTTGCCAAGGTTCAAAGCCATGCGGTCCGCGGTCATGTTTGTGCGGACCGCGCTAGCTGCCTCCGCGGCTGCAGATGACCCTGCGCGGTCCGCGGAGCCCAAGTTTAGAGAGCCAGGATTTGAAGTCCAAAAGCCTAGTGCGGCCGCAGTCCATTTTGTGCGGCCCGCAATGACCCCGCAGGGGCATTTTTGTCAAGTTTATCCAGCTTAGTATAAATAGAACCTTTTTCCATTTTTAGGGTATCGGTTATTTTATTTCAGCAGCTGCGCTCGTGAGAACATCATCTGTAGCCATTTTTGGCATCTTATCTTACTTTTAAGGATAGATTCTTATATTTTACTTTAGTGCTTAATTAATATGTTATCTTTTTCATCTATTTCTCTATTTTCTTGTTCAAGCATGAGTAGCTAAATCCATTAGCTAGGGTTGTGGCTCAACCCTAGTGTGGGTAATTGATGGGTGTTGTGATTTAAGGTTAGATTGACTATGGGTGTTTGTATTTGGGTCAATTTTATGGTTTAATTTATGAATTGGTGGTTGCAAACACTGGTTTGTGCTAAGTTGACTTGGCTCTTCTTGAGAGAGAGAGCCTAAGTCTCCAGAATTGACCCAACAAGGAATTGGGATGGACTCAAGAGAATTGATAGTCCCAATTAAAGGGTTAAACCTCGAGAGAGTAATTACGCGACTTGAACCCTAGTTGCTTGAGCTAATTTGCCTACCCATTTGGTCTCGAGAGAGTCAATTGGGAAAAATCATTCTCTCTACCGAGAGGTGTGAGAGTGGGTAAAATTGTGCAACGATTATACATATTTCCCCAATCATGTCAATCAAGCTTTAGAAGCAATTACCCGGTCAATTAGCCTACCTAGGTGGAAGCCACTACCCTAGTGCCCCCTTAAATCCATTAGATANATTCTAGACTAGATAGATACATCAACTCCCTTTCTAGCTCCCTGAGGAATTCGATCCCGACCCTCATATCGGGTAAAAGCTATTGCGACCCTCTCTTGCTACCTTTTATTGGTGCGGAGTAGGCTGCAATCAACTTTTTGGCGTCGTTGTCGGGGAGCTAACGGTTTTGGCTATCTATTTAGTTAGTTTTGTGTGTTGTTCTTCTTTACTTCTTATTTTCTAATTTGTGTGTGTGATTACTACAGGTACCCAATGGCTTTAAACGTGAACGACCCTCTTAGAAATGTGCTTGCAGGGGAGGAGGTAGATGAAATTGGAGAGGATGAGGTGCCTCTTGTACCTCCCGGACCAAGACGAGGCCGCCAGGCCAATGCTAATGA
>NW_017670505.1:224733-280308 GCF_001879085.1 Nicotiana attenuata | reverse complement strand
AATTGGGGCAATCAACAACAAGGTGGTGGTAATTGGAACAACAACAACCAAGGCGGTAATTGGGGGAACAACAATCAAGGTAACCAAGGGCATTGGAATGGTAATAACAACAATTGGAACAACAATGGCCAAGGCAATTGGAACAACAATGGAAATCAAGGCAATCCGGGGCAAGGCTTTCAAAGGCCCCCAATGTACCAACAACCGAACACTCCACCCCCATTCCCTTCTCAAGGATCTAGTTCTTCGGGTAATGATATGGGAAGAATAGAAATGATGTTCGAACAAATGATGAAGAAGAACCAAGATTCCGATGCTCAATTGGCTTCCCACAATACCTCTATCCGGAATTTAGAGGTGCAATTAGGCCAAATCTCTCAATCGTTGAATACTCGCCCAAATGGTGCTCTACCAAGTGATATGGTAGTGAACCTTAAGGGTGGGAACAATCATGTGATGGCGGTTACAACACGAAGTGGGAGAGGCGGTGATGTGCATGCCTCGAAAGATAAGCAAGTTGTGGATGATGATGTTGAGTTGCAAGAAAATGATGTTCCTTTGGTAGTTGAAGATGTGGTTGAGAATGAGGTGAACAATGATGTGAGGATTGACATTGATGAAGCCGAGGTGGAAATTCAAGAGGCCGTGAACCCGTCTAGGGAGCACATAATTGACATGCCGGAGGCGGTGGTGCCAAAAGCCAAGGCACCTTTGCCTAGACCACCTCCCCCTATCCTCAAAGGCTAGCCAAGCAGAAAAGTGACAACCAATTCAAAAAGTTCATTGACATGATGAAGAGCTTATCCATCAACGTGTCTTTGGTGGAGGCTTTGGAGCAAATGCCTGGTTATGCTAAATTCATGAAAGTTAATGCCATAGTACATTCAATGGCCCCGAAATTAGAGGATCCCGGTGCTTTCACTATCCCCTGCACTATTGGTAGTGCAGACTTTGCCAAAGCTTTATGTGATATTGGGGCAAGCATCAATTTAATTCCCTTCTCAGTTTTCAAGACTCTAGGTATTGGGCCACCAAGGCCAACTGCCATGAGATTACAGATGGCAGATAGATCAATGAAGCGTCCTTTGGGTATAGTTGATGATGTGCTTGTCCGGGTGGACAAATTCATCTTGCAGGCGGACTTTGTGATTTTGGATTGTGAGGTGGACTATGGGGTCCCAATTATTCTAGGGAGACCTTTCCTTGCGACGGGGAAGGAATTGGTTGATGTTGAAGCGAGTGAACTCGCTTTCCGAGTAGGTGATGAGAAGGTCGTCTTCCATGTTTGCAAATCCATGAAGCAACCCAATAGCACTGAGGTGTGCTCATTTGTGGACATTGTCACAACTGTGATAGTGGATGACACAAGTGCCATGATTAACGTGGAGGATCCCCTTGAGGCCGTGCTCTTAAATCTTGATGTCAATGATGATGCAAGCAGAGTGGAGTGTGTCAATGCCTTACATGGGATGGGCTCTTATTCCTATGAGCCAAGAAAATTATCTTTGGATCTTGAAAATCGGAAAACTCTACCAACCAAACCATCAATTGAGGAGCCACCGGTGTTGGAGTTGAAGCCACTTCCTCCACACCTAAGGTATGAATTCTTGGGCTCTAATTCAACTTAATCAGTTATTCTTTCCTCTTGTCTTACTAACATGCAGGTAGATGCCACATTGGCAGTGCTCAAAAAGCGGAAAAAGGCAATTGGATGGACCCCGGCGGATATTCGGGGAATAAGCCCCGCATATTTCATGCACAAAATTATTTTGGAGGATGATGCAAGGCCTTCCTTGGAGCATCAAAGGAGACTCAATGAGGCAATGCAAGAAATGGTGAAGAAAGAAGTGATCAAGTGGCTAGATGCAGGTGTAGGGTATCAATATCCGATAGCTCATGGACTTCTCCGGAGCAATGTGTGCCGAAGAAAGGTGGGATGACTGTGGTGACAAATGACAACAATGAACTTATTCCCACTCGGACGGTTACCGGATGGCGGGTATGCATGGACTACTGGAAGCTAAATAAGGTCAACCGCAAGGATCATTTCCCTTTGCCCTTCCTTGACCAAATGCTTGATCGCCTTGCGAGGCGAGCTTTTTATTGCTTTTTGGATGGATATTCGAGTTATAATTAAATCTTAATTGCTCCGGAGGACCAAGAGAAGACCATATTTACCTGCCCATATGGTACATTTGCTTTTTCTCGGATGCCGTTCGGGTTGTGCAATGCTCCAGCGACCTTCCAACGATGCATGATGGCTATTTTCACCGATATGGTGGAAGACATTTTGGAGGCCTTTATGGATGATTTTAGTGTGGTTGGTGATTCATTTGAAGAGTGTTTGAGGAATTTGGATAGAGTCTTGGCCCGATGTGAAGACACAAATCTTGTTCTCAATTGGGAAAAATGCCACTTCATGGTTGAAGAGAGCATAGTGTTGGGTCACAAAATTTCTAAGCATGGGATTGAAGTAGATAAAGCCAAGATTGAGGTGATTTCAAGGCTTCCCCCCCCCCCCCCACTTCTGTCAAAGGGGTGAGAAGTTTCCTTGGGCATGCGGGGTTCTACCGGCGATTTATCAAGGATTTTTCGAAGGTTGTGAATCCCCTGTGCAAGTTGCTAGAGAAAGATGCTAAGTTTGTGTTTAATGAAAAATGCATGGAAGCCTTTGAATTTTTAAAGCATAAGTTGACAACTACCCCGACCATTACCGCACCCAATTGGAGCTTGCCTTTCGAGCTCATGTGCGACGCGAGTGATGTTGCGGTTGGGGCAGTTTTGGGTCGAAGAGTGAACAAAATGTTTCATCCCGTGTACTATGCAAGCAAGACCATGAATGAAGCTCAACGGAACTACACGATGACGGAGAAGGAATTGTTGGCTATTGTGTTCGCCATGGAAAAATTTCAGCCATATCTTATGGGGCCAAAGTCATAGTGCACACCGACCATGCCGCCCTTAGGTATTTGATGACCAAGAAAGATTCCAAGGCAAGGTTGATGAGATGGGTATTACTTCTTCAAGAGTTTGATTTGGAAATAGTGGACCGGAAAGGTAGTGAGAACCAAGTTGCAGATCATTTGTCCCGCTTGGAGGAGGAAGGAAGGCCGTGTGATGGCTTGGAGATCAATGATACATTCCCCGACGAGCAACTACTTTCTGTGTCAATGTGTGATATGCCATGGTTTGCGGATATTGCTAATTTTATTGTGACTGGCATCATCCCGTGTGAGCTCTCTTCTAACCAAAGGAAGAAGCTCAAACGGGATAGTCTGGACTTATATTGGGATGAGCCATACTTGTTCAAGATTTGCACGGATGGTGTGATTCGAAGGTGTGTCCCGGAGGGAGAGCAAGTGAGTATTTTGGAGGCTTGTCATTACTCCCCCTATGGTGGCCATCATGGAGGGGTGAGGACAGTTTCGAAAGTTCTGAGTAGTGGTTTTTATTGGCCAACCTTGTTCAAAGTGCAAGTGATCTAGTGAAAAGATGTGATCAATGTCAACGAGCGGGCGAGATTTCCAAGAAAGATGAGATGCCTCTGAACACAATTCTGGAAGTTGATATCTTTGATGTATAGGGTATCGATTTTATGGGCCCTTTTGTTAGCTCGTGTGGGAACACTTACATTCTTGTAGCGGTTGATTATGTGTCAAAATGGGTTGAGGTCGTGGCCTTGCCCAACAATGAAGCTAGGAGTGTGGTGTCATTTCTAAAGAAAAGTATTTTCACAAGGTTTGGTACATCCCGGGCAATCATTAGTGATGGAGGATCGCATTTTTGTAATAGAGCTTTTGATACCTTGCTATCCAAGTATGGTGTTAACCACAAAGTCTCTACACCTTATCATCCTCAAGCAAGTGGCCAGGTTGAAGTGTCTAACAGGGAGATCAAGAGTATTTTGTCCAAGACCGTCAATGCCAATAGGACCGATTGGTCTAAAAAGTTAGATGATGCTCTATGGGCTTACCGGACCGCTTACAAGGCCCCAATTAGTATGTCACCGTATCGGTTGGTGTTTGGGAAAGCATCTCATCTACCAGTGGAGTTGGAGCATAAGGCCATGTGGGCCTTGAGGAAGCTTAATCTTGAGTCGGATGTTGCGGCCAATCTTCGTGTTGAAAAACTCAATGAACTTGATGAATTACGGTTCCATGCATACTCTAGTTCGTCCTTATATAAGGACAAGATGAAGTACCTTCATGACAAATATGCTCGTGGAAAGGAGTTCAAAGTTGGTGATTTGGTGCTCTTATTCAACTCTCCTCTAAGGTTGTTTCTGGGAAAGCTAAAATCAAAAAGGAGTGGACCATTTGAAGTTGTATGTGTGACCCCGTTTGGTGCTCTAGATTTGAAGAACAAAAGTGGTGAAGTCTTTAGAATGAATGGGCACCGTGTCAAGCATTATCTTGGGAAGTTTGATGATAGCCATGTGGTGGTTGTTGTTCATTTCAAATGATGTGATGGTAACCCGCGTCGTGCCGCGACGTTAAATCAGGCGCTTCTTGGGAGGCAACCCATGTGCTTTTCCTTTTGTTTTCTTTGATTGTCTTGGTAGAATAGGATTGATTTTTGGGCTAACTGGTTGTGAGATGTTGCAGGGATTGAGTTGATGCAGTGCAAGCATAATGGCAAAATTGATCAGTCTCTGAAGTTGCCAGTGCGGCCGCACTGCATTTTGTGCGGTCTGCACTGGTGAAGGCTAGGTGGGGGACTCTCTGAAGTTTTCCACCGCGGGCGCATTACATTTTGTGCGACCCGTGGTGGACCTCTGCGGCCGCGATCGGTTTTGTGCTGACCGCAGAGGTTGCCTTCTCAAACTTCTTCTAAACAAACCCAGCGCGGACCGCGGTCCATTTTGTGCGGCCGCGCTGGTAGGTAAGGATGGGTCCCACGGGTTTCTCTATAAATAGACCTTAAGGGTCTCCTTTTACCCTTTTCGAACCCTAAACTCTCAGAGCCGCCTTTTACTGTTCATCTTGAGCATTTTCACCGTAACACTTTCTTGACATTGATTTGTTGCACTTCATCTCATTATCTGGTAACATTTCACTCAATTCATCTTTGTTTAATTGTTTAATTTCATTCTAGTTGCATATTCCTTAACTTGTAGTTCTTCTTCTTCACATGTTTCTCTAATTGTTAGATTAGGTTAGTTTAAATGGCAATTTTTGTGGACTTGTTAAGTATAATGGACTAGGTAATTGATTAGGGACCCTAATTAGGTAAAAATTTGAGCTTAAATGCAAAATCCCAAAACCCTAACTCAGTGCCATGTCTGGGCACACACCGCAGACCGCGGTCATTTTTGTGCGGTCCGCGGTGCCATCTGTGTGTCCAAGAGACCTTTGACCAGTGCAGCCGCACTATATTTTATGCGGTCCACACTGGCCCACCGCGGCCGCGGTACCATTTTATGCGGGTCGCGGTGGTGAGCTTCAGAGAGCTATTTTTGAAGACCTTAGACCTGCACGGACCGTGGTCATTTCTGTGCGGTCCGTTGTGGCCTTAGTGCGGCCGCACTACCATTTTGTACAGTCCGCACTAGCCATGTTCTGCAACTGTTATGAAATTGTTTGCTTATGTTCTGCAATTCATTCTGCACATTTGTTTCACTGCCTCTATTGATACTAACAAAGTTAGATGCTTGTGTTTGCAGATAATGGTTAAACAACGAGGAGGCAAAGGATCAAAACAACCCGGGAGAGGTGATTCCTCCCGAGGGGGTAAAGGAAAGAGAATAGTCAAACTTACTCCCCAAGCTAGGGAAAACATAAAACAAACCAGGAAGCTGATAAAAGCCGCAGATAGAGCTGCTTCCCATTCCTCGGGGAGTGAGTATCAACCGTCAAGGGATATCTCTTCCGACTCAGTCCCAACTCATATCGTCACCAATTTCCAATTGACTGATGATACTCCTCCTCCATCACCCTCCATCCGGAGGCCAGTTAATGTCGTTTCTGATTCATCTGAGGAGTCGACAGTCGGAAGTGGGGAAGACTCCACCTCCCCCACAGCTTCATTATCTGGAGAGAGTGCAGGCGGAGATGAGGAAGAGGTGTAGGAAGCTGGGGGTGGTGAGCCTCAGGTGGGCGGCATTGCCCGAACTAGGAAGCCCGCTGTGTGGGAAGATAGATTTTTGAGTGAGATTGCGTACCACAAGTTTAGGGAGTGGTGGCCGGTGAGAAAGTTGATACCGGAGCGAAGTTTCATTGACAAAGACTTATTACCCCACAACCCTGACGTGCAGAGGCAATTTAGGACTAGAGTGGGCTGGGAAACATTTATGGAGCAGTGTATAGAGGCAAATGAACATATGGTCAAGGAATTTTATTGTAATGTGGCCCACTTCGTCAAGGGTTCCAAAGTGACCAAGGTTCGAGAAAAAAAGGTGTTGTTCGATAGGCAGTCTCCGAATGATTATTTGGGGTTCAATGACGAGGACGAGACTCTATATCTAGCAAAGTTGGAGATGGGCGAGGGGGTCCGTCCATGGTTAGCTCAGTACCTGTCAATCCCAGGTACCGTTCCTGAGTGGTTGACTGCGGGGGTAAAAATACTGAGGAGGACCCTAAACATTGAGGCTAGGGGTTGGTTGACTTTTGTTTGCAGTCGGTTGGACCCTACTACCCATGACCAGACCATTCCTCTCCACCGGGCTGTATTGGTTGCTTCCATCATGGCGGCGTACCCCATCAATGTGGGGAATGTGATGACCCGCATTATCTCCTTAGTAGGTGCAGAGCACGACCGGAACTACCCTTACCCCAACACCCACTCTATGTATTTCCGGGACTTGGAGGTGGAAAAGAAGTCCTATGATGTCAAGGCCAAACCAGTAGTTCCATTTTCCTGGAATAGTTTGAAGGGGCCAGACAACCCCAAGGACAAGAACTACAAGGCGCCTGCCTCTGCCCCAACTAGCCAGTCTGAAGAGCCAGTTGTGGTAGAGGCCCCCTCTGAGCCTGCCTCCACTACTGCAGCTATGCCTCCAAGACCTTCCACTACTGCTGACTTGCCTCCAGGTCCTTCTACCTTAGCTGGCCCGGAGATTCCATCTTCCCGGGCCCATCCTATCACTACCCACCGGCTGAGCCAGACGCTTCAGAGCCTGAACAACTGGATGTATACAGCTTCATCCAAGTTGTCTACCTTGGCCTCCACCATTGCAGCTCAGTCAGCTCCCAGCCAGTACAGGTCCAACAGTCCATTGAGGATGCATTGAAGAAAATTCTAGAAAACTAGGAGAAGATTCTCAGTACCCAGGCTGATTTGGTAAAGGCAGTGAGTTCACATGGCAAGGCTCTAAAGGAGCTTGCCAAGGAGCACAAGAAGCTGCGCAAGACACGGGCCTCCAGGGAGTCCGTGAAGGAGTTGAGGGCGGATGTGGATAGACTGAAGGCAGACCAACTGCCTTTAGACTTATTGTTTGAGGACCCAGCTCCAGCAGCAGTTCCAGTAGCAGCAACAGATCCGGAGCCAAAGAGGCCTCCGAAGAGGAGGAGGACTATCCCTAGAGCAGATGATGCCATCATCCAGTTGGCGGACACACCGGAGGCCTCCTCCAGTCAGCCACCGGATGTACCAGAGCCAGTACAGGTCCAGTCCCAGGTCCCAGTAGCTGAGCAGCAGGATACCGGGAACCAGTCTGAGGTTCCCGAGCACACAGAGGGTGTAGGGACCACTCATGATCCTATGCAGACGGACGAGGCTTAGGGTGTCTTCATATCCTTTACTAATACGTTTTGGTGCTTATTTTGTTAGTTGGCATTGGGGACAATGCCAGCCTTTATTCGAGGGGGTGCGCCCTTCATTTGTTGGATGACTGTATATATTGATACTATTTTATGCTTTCTTGATTTTTCATTTGGTCTGTATATAATCTTACATTTAGTTACTATTATCGTACTTTTTATCTTTCCTTTGGTCTGTATATAAAGTTACATCATTGTATATATTCATTCCCCGTTGTATATTCACTCCCCTATTTTATATATTCATTCTATTCTCTATTTTCGCAAAAAAAATTATTTCTTAGCTTCTTATATAGGCTCGTAGCCTTTTGTTTTGCTTTGGACGTTTTAATAAGCCTTTGGTTTTCTTAATGCGACGATTCTTTCCAAAGGTGGAGTTTTGTGTGAACCGGGTGGCTCTTCCCAATGATAGATGGCATGACAACCTTCTTAAGGGTTTGAGTCCGTTTTTGTTTTTGTTTTTGGTAGTTTATAGTTAAGGGTACCTCAAGCAAAGCTTCACTTGGGCCTAGCACATTTGCCTTTGATCCCATGGTCAAAGACAAAATGTTGTGTTTAGGATGGTGAAAGTTGTGGCCTTGAGACTCTTGCGTTGACCGACAATCATCAAATGGTTTTTCGGAACCATTATGTGCTCAAATCGTATCTAAGGTCGTTGTGGGCCCCCGATTCGATGTCTTTGGCATCCCCTAGCTTGTGTGGTGAGAAATCGAATTGCGAGTCCAAGTCCCGAGCCACTGGTCTAGAACTTGCCCTGAATGTTTGTTGAGGCGAAATCTTAAGTGAAATTTGACTTGAGAAGTGATTATAGGCTCTCCTTGATCCAAATGATAGTTGAACAAATTCCATAGCCTACCAATGATATGATCCCTAGTTAACCCTTTTGAGCCTTAGACCTTTTTCTTTCAAGAACCATGTTACAAGCCTATACCCATTCTAAAAGATACCCTCTCTTGGCACCCGATCTTTCCTTGAGCACACGACAAAAGTATAAGTTTGGGGGGAGATACGAGGATTGCAACAAAGTGGTAAAAAGACACAAAGTGAAGAAAAGGAAAGGCAATGAAAAAGAAAGAAAAGCACAAAGACAAAAAGAAAGTTCAATGTGAAAAAGAATAAAAAGGGATTCAAGAAAAGCAGTGAAAAAGAAAGAAAGGTGTGGAAAGTTGAAAAAGGAGAAAAGAATTGAAATGCATAAGAAAGAGTGACAATGAGTCTCTCTAACCCCTTGGAAAGAGGTGAAATGACTCAAAGAGTCAAGTGAATTGTGCCAAATGAATCAAAAGAAGTGCTTAAGGGAAGATGGAACCCACTTAGACCAAAACATTTCCTACCCTGAACCAAAAGCCTTCACAATGACTCCACAAAAGCCCTATATGATCTTGAGTTGAATGAAGCTTACATTAGTGGATACTTACATAAGGGGCAAGCATATGGTACCTAGAGCCGGACTTGTGACCTTTTCTTGAGAGAGATGAGTGAATTCCCATTAACCTCGATTTGTGTGTCAATATTCTAAAAGGTGAGGTTGTGCTTAGGGAGAGTTGAGGATGTGTGAGTTTGGGTTCCACAATGACCAAAGTAATTGAAAGAGTTCTTTGATGTGTTGAGTCAACTCTTGATGCTCTTGTGTCACACTTGATCCATAGTTTTTCAAAGGTTAAATGTTGTTAATGATGCATTCGTATTGAGGGCAATTGTTAGTCCCAATTGATGCTTGTTGAGGTTACTTTAGGATAGCTGAAAATTCTTGGATTTTCCCTTAAGGGGTGGGTCTTATTTTGTTTGCTTGAGGACAAGCAAAAGCTTAAGTTTGGGGGAGTTGATAACTAGGGATTTTGACGTGTTTTATGCCCCTTCTTGCTTACGCTTTGATTATAAATTGTTACAAAATAGTCCCAAAAGGCTCATAGGTTGTGCTTGATTGCAGGTTTGATTGACAAAGTGACGAAATGTCAAAGATCGGCTCAAAAGGAGTAAAATCTGCACAAGTACCAAAAACAAGGCAAACTCAGGACAAACAGGCCTAGTGTAGCCGCACTACACTTTGTGCGGTCCGCACTAGGGAGATTCAGAGAGCAGATTATAAGGCATAAAACCTAGTGCGGCCGCAGTCCATTCTGTGCGGTCCGCACTAGGTAGATTCAGAGAATGGAAAAACCAAGCTTCAAGCAACGCGGCCGCAGTACACATTGTGCGGTCCGCGGTGAAGGCTCCGCGACCGCACTGCCATTATGTGCGGTCCGCGGAAGAGAACTTCAGAGAGTTGAAATTGCCATGGTTCAAAGCCATGCGGTCCGCGCTAGCTGCCTCCGCGATCGCGGTCCACTCTGCGCGGTCCGTGGAGCCCAGGTTCAGAGAGCCAGGATTTGAAGTCCAAGAGCCTAGTGCGACCGCAGTCCATTTTGTGCGGCCCGCACTGACCCCGCAGGGGCATTTTTGTCCAGTTTTTCTTGCTTAGTATAAATAGAATCTTTTTCCACTTTTAGGGTATCAGTTATTTTATTTCAGCAGCTGCGCTCGTGAGAACATCATCTGTAGCCATTTTTGGCATCTTAGCTTACATTTAACGATAGATTCTTGTATTTTACTTTAGTGCTTAATTAATATGTCATCTTTTTCATCTATTTCTCTATTTTCTTGTTCAAGCATGAGTAGCTAAACCCATTAGCTAGGGTTGTGGCTCAACCCTAGTGTGGGTAATTGATGGGTGTTGTGATTTAAGGTTAGATTGACTATGGGTGTTTGTATTTGGGTCAATTTTATGGTTTAATTTATGAATTGGTGGTTGCAAACACTGGTTTGTGCTAAGTTGACTTGGCTCTTCTTGAGAGAGAGAGCCTAAGTCTCCAAAATTGACCCAACAAGGAATTGGGATGGACTCAAGAGAATTGATAGTCCCAATTAAAGGGTTAAACCTCGAGAGAGTAATTACCCGACTTGAACCCTAGTTGCTTGAGCTAATTTGCCTACCCATTTGGTCTCGAGAGAGTCAATTGGGCAAAATCACTCTCTCTACCGAGAGGTGTGAGAGTGGGTAAAATTATGCAACGGTTATACATATTTCCCCAATCATGTCAATCAAGCTTTAGAAGCAATTACCCGTCAATTAGCCACCTAGGTGAAAGCCACTACCCTAGTGCCCCTTAATCCATTAGATACAACTCTTAGCAATTATCTCTTAGCTAATCTAGTTAATTCCTAATTAGTAGTTTTATAATAGTAGTTTATAAAAGAAAACCCAAAAATGTTGGAAGTGACATTTGGAACGATTACACGATTCTAGACTAGATAGATACATCAACTCCCTTTCTAGCTCCCTGAGGAATTCGATCCCGACCCTCATATCGGGTAAAAGCTATTGCGACCCCTCTTGCTACCTTTTATTGGTGCGGAGTAGGCTGCGATCAGGGGGTTTATCCTATATCTTTGCTCGAAACTCGGGTAGAAATCCTGCCTATAGGATTATTGATGATTATGTGAGCGTTATACTTGTTTAGAGATCATGTTTAAAGAGCTTTCTAATTGTTTCTTTTGTATTTCACTCGTATGCTAGAAATTTTGTTCATAGATTCTTTGCATTAGAAATCATGTCCACAGGATCCATGCACATTTTATGCATTAGTAACCATGTCTATAGGATCTTGTGTGTTTGAATAACAATTTTCCTGGCAATGTGCTTAAGGAATTCTGCCTACACATGATTAATAGAGATCCTGCCAATAGGAACTAAAAATCACCTAGATGTCATGCCTATAGGAAATAAAACAATCAATTCTGCATATAGTTATCATGCCTATAGGAAATATCAGTTTTGCGCTTAGATATCATGCCTATAGGAAATAAGTATAAAATCAGTCTTGACACTTAGACATCATGCCTATAGGAAGTAAGTGTAAAAAATTAGTTTCTGGTTTTAGATATCATGTCTATAAGAAATAATGCTTATAATCAGTTTCAGCACTTAGAAAGCATGCCTATAGGATCTAAAAGATGAAATCTGCCTGTTAAAATCAATAACTGGTTTACATCTTAGATACCATATCTATAGGGTTCTACTTGACTATCACTTAGGCAAGCCTGTAGGATAATTAAAATTCTGGGTCTAAAAACTGTGATTGCTTGTTTCACATGTGCCCAGATTTAGAGTATTAACCAAATCAGTAGGCAAACTGATAGGCACTCGTTTGCTCGCTTTAAAACTATTGCATATTCTGTTTTGTGCTCATTTAGATAACCTGCCTATAGGATCCTAAAATCATTTAAAATTGATTGTTTGAACAACGTGGATTTGTTTGTCTATTTGTGGAGGTTAACATGAGCCCACTTAATTGCTCCTTATGTGACAGTCCTACTTGATTTTTGTTTGTCGCTTAGTTTCTCCTTTTAAACAACATAGGTGAGTCTAGAACCACCTTAAATAGAGGTCCTAAACACCTCCAGGTCCAGAGGTAAGGGACGGGTAGTGCACGCATAAGGTACGTACTGGATGTTATTAGAACGCCTAGGTAATAATTGAAAAAGGGGAGGGTAATTGGGTAGTAAAGGAGATGATGACCTGTGCGCTAATGCTACGCGTAACACCTTAATTTGGGGAAGGTTACCGAGTATTGCATGGAAGTGATCCTATAGGCTAATAAACTTAGGACCCCTTTGTTCCCGTTTTAAAATAATCTCCATTTGTTTAAACTGCTCTATTTCCTTAAAGACTAATTCGCTTAAATTGAGTTTGGCCGGGACCCATCGCTGTGGACCTCGAGGGGTGCCTAACACCTTCCCCTCAAGGTAATTTCGAGCCCTTACCCAATCTCTGGTAATGTAAACTGGTTTCACGAGTTAATTATTCTAGGTGCCCTAACGCACCTTAATCCGTTAGGTGGCGACTCTTCAAATCTCATACCCAATTCCCAAAAGGAAAGGAGTTGTCCCAAAATGTCGAAACCCGGACTCCGCGAAGAAAAAGGGGGCGCGACAACACCTTGGTTTTTGGAATATAACTTTAGCATTGACGCATTGGGCATTGTATCAGCAATCGGAAGGATCAAAGATACTAGGTGGCCCAGACCCATATAGACCGATCCTTCCCAAAGAAACCCAAATTTGATGTGCAAGTATCATGGCACGCATGGTCACAAGACCGAGGATTGCAGGAAATTAAGAAGAGGAGGTAGCCCGTCTATTCAATGAGGGCCACCTTCGAGAGCTCCTCAGTGATCGAGCCAAGAACCATTTCAGAGAAAGGGATGCCAATAGGAAAAATGAACAGGAGGAACCACAGCATTTCATTCATATGATTGTCGGTAGGGTCGACATTCCACAGGGACCCATATTCAAACGAACTAAGGTATCAATCACCAGGGAGAAATGAACCCGAGATTATGTGCCCGAAGGCTCTTTATCATTCAACGACGAAGATGCAGAATGCATTTCTCAACCACACAACGACGCTCTGGTAATTTCTATCTTATTAAATAAAGTTCAAGTAAGCGTGTTTAGTGGATCCAGGTAGCTCGACGAATATCATCCGATCGAGGGTCGTGAAGAAACTCGGCCTACAAAATCAAATCGTGCCTGCAGCTCGGGTCTTAAACGGCTTCAACATGGCCAGTGACAAAACTAAAGGGGAGATTATTTTTGCCAGTGAATGTTGTTGGAACCATCCAAGATACCAAATTCCACATGATCGAGGGTGACATGAGGTATAATGCCCTACTAGGGAGGCCTTGGATCCACAACATGAGGGCAGTCCCCTCGACTCTCCACCAAATGATGAAATTCTTGATGACGGACGGTGTAAAAATAGTATACGGGGAGCAGCATGCCGCAAAGGAAATATTTGCAGTCGATGAGGTGACACCGATATCAACACTATCAACCTCAAAAAGGTCGAGCATCAAAGGTAAACAGGAAGCCAAATAGCAATCACAGCCACCAGCCTCGACCGAACCAGGAAAGCAGGGGATAGAAGAAGAAGAAGAAGAATTTCTAACTCCTCGAACTTTTGTTGTTCCTGAAGATTCTGACGCTACCAAATCAATGGTCGAAGAGCTGGAACAGGCTATATTGATCGAGTACCTGCCCGAGCGAAAGGTATACCTGGGAATGGGATTAACCCCCGAACTCAGGAAAAAGCTTATTCAATTTCTTATTGATAACATAGATTGTTTTGCTTGGTCCCCTTTAGACATGAGAGGGATCCCACCGGAGATAACAACGCATCGGCTAAGCCTTGACCCTAAGTTGAAACCGGAGAAACAAAAGAGAAGGCCCCAATCCGAGGTAAAGCACGCATTCATAAAGGATGAGGTAACTAAACTTCTCAAAATAGGGTATATTCGAGAGGTAAAATATCCCGAATGGTTAGCCAACGTAGTCGTAGTCCCTAAAAAAGGGAACAAACTTAGAATGTGTGTAGATTATAAAGAATTAGACAAGGCATGCGCCAATGATTCTTTTCCACTGCCTAACATCGATCGCATGATCGACGCCATGGCTGGCCACGAGATCCTTACCTTTCTCGATGCCTATTCTGGGTAGAATCAAATTCAAATGAACCTGGAAGACCAGGAAAAAACTTCATTTATCACCAAGTATGGAACATATTGTTATAATGTAATGCCCTTCGGGCTAAAAAAAATGCAGGAGCTACTAAACAACGCCTAGTAAATAAAATGTTCAATGAACAAATATGTAAGTCAATGGAAGTTTATATCGATGACATGCTAGTTAAGTCCCTGCGTGCAGAGGACCATTTGGCTAATTTGCAGGAAACGTTCAAGATTCTGAGGAAATATAACATGAAGCTCAACCCCAAGAAATGTGCATTTGGGGTCGGTTCGGGCAAATTCCTGGGCTTCATGGTGATCGAGATCAACCCCGACAAAATCAAAGCCATCGAAGACATCTTCGTCGTAGACAATATAAAAGCCGTGCAAAGGCTAACTGGACGGACATCTGCTTTAGGCCGATTCATCTCGAGGTCGTCGGATCGAAGCCATAGATTTTTCTCTCTACTCAAAAAGAAGAACGATTTTGCCTGGACCCCGGAATGCCAACATGCATTAAAGGAACTGAAGCGATACTTGTCGAGCCCGCCACTGCTTCACACTCCAAAGGCAGATGAGAAACTTTACTTATACTTGGCAGTATCGAAAATCGCGGTAAGTGGTGTCCTAGTTCGAGAAGAGCAAGGTACGCAATTTCCCGTTTATTATGTAAGTCGAATCTTAGGAGAAGCAGAAACTAGGTATCTACACTTAGAGAAATTGGCACTTGCATTAATAAGCGCTTCCAGAAAGTTAAAATCGTACTTTCAATGTCACCTCATATGTGTGTTAACCACGTATCCACTTCGTAATATTTTGCACAAGCCCGAACTATTGGGCCGATTGGCCAAATAGGCCGTTGAACTCAGTGGGTACGATACCGAGTATCAACCTCGAACGGCCATCAAGTCCCAAATTTTGGCAAACTTCGTGGCCGATTTCACGCCAACCCTCGTGCCCGAAGTTGAAAAAGAACTTTTGTCAAAATCAGGCACATCGTCGGGGTTCTGGACCCTTTTCACAGACGGTGCTTCGAATGTGAAAGGGTCCGGGTTAGGCATCATTTTGAAGCCGCCCAGGGGTAGCACTATTAGGCAATCTATCAAAACATCTAGGTTGATTAACAGTGAGGCCGAGTATGAGGCCATTATTGCAGGCCTAGCTAAAAGCTTAGTAGCAGAAGTCATTGAAGCCAAGTATGACTCTTTGCTGGTAGTGAACCAAGTAAACAAAACCTTCGAAGTTCGAGAGGATAGAATGCAAAGGTATTTGGACATGTTGTAGGTAACTTTGCACTGTTTCAATGAATGGACATAGCAGCATGTACCTCGAGAACAAAACAGTGAGGCCAATGCACTTGCAAATTTGGGGTCATCGGTCGAGGAAGATGAGATCAGCTCGGGGACTATCGTTCAACTCTCGAGATCTGTGATCAAAGAAGGTCATGCCGAGATAAACTCTGTGAGCACGTGATTTTCGCCCTATATGAATTACTCCCAGAAATTCAAACAAAATATTTCACTTTTATTACTTTTACAATTTTGTGGATGTTTGGAACATTTTGTGGTAAATGTTTGCATTTTATTTGTGCATTTTAATTCATATGAAAAATATAAAAAATACACTTGACATTTGCATTCAGGATTTAATTTCATATTTTAGGATTAATTAGTAGTTACGTTGTTTTTAAAACAAAATATAAAAAAAATAACAAAAATAGTCCATTTTGCATTTTTAATTGTTAATTGTTGAATTTGTCATGAGTTTACTTTTAATAGGACTTAATCAATTTTTAGGAATTAATTAGCTTAATTTTGAAAATAAATTAGATCTTTATTTTAATTTTTGCATTTTTATAAAATAAATAATAAAAAATACAAAATGAAAACAAAACAAAAGAAACAAAAGAAAACAAATTAAAGAAAGAAGGCTGTTTCAATGAAGACTTAATTTGGGCCAGTTCAACTTTTTCAGCCCAAACACATACACGCCCAAACCGGACCCATACCGCTCAGTCCACAGCCCAATCTCCTAGTTACCCGGTCCGGTTCCTCATCCCCCAAAAACGACGTCGCATCGTGTCAATTGAATCTGGGCCATCCGTTAATCTAATCCAACGGCCGTGATTCCATCTCGTTGATTAAATAAAAATGTCCAAAAGATATTCATTAACCCTAGACAACTTTCATCTTCCTCGTACTCCTGTTCCGCCACCGTCCGGCGATTCTCCAATGAAGCCCAAAATTACACCACAGATGCCTCTCCATGTCCTCTTTCCATATCTGGCCATAATTTCACTCAAATCCCAGCCGAACGATTCAAATCTTGAATCGAAATTCTCCGGCCAAAATCTTAGGTGACCCAATCCCGCCCAAATTAACACCCTAGGTTCCTCTCCTCTTCCTCTCCCCATCTCCAGCCCCAGTTTTCCTCAAATATAGCCGGAACTTCTCGAATATCAATTTGAAGTTCCGGCCAAAACCCTAGCTTCTCCAAACTACGCCAAATTGATACCACATGTCCTCCTTGCTTCCCTCGTGATGAATCCACCGTCGTTGGCCCTCGAATCTCATTGGAGTCAGTCAAATCTTAAATCCGAAAAATGGTCGGTAAGTTTTTCCTTAGGCGTTCTTAGTGTTCTTTTAATTAATTAATTGCTTTAATCAGTTTGAGTATAGTTTTATTTGTTTGCCATTCTTCTGTGCTTATTCGGGTTCATCCCGGGTCACAATAGTCAATCACTCGAGTTAATCCATCTTAGTTTGGTTCAGTTTATGTTTAGGTTTTAGTTTAATTATTGTTTTGTGATTATTAGCTTTAGGTTTTATTTTAATTGTTGTTTGTGATTATTAGCTTTTAATTCAGTAGATCTCACTTCAATTTTCTGATTTAGTATAAGGGATGATTATATTCTGTTTCTAATATTGCTAGTTTAATTGTCATTCATGATTAACTCTGTTAGTTTAGTATAATTGTGTTTATGTCCGTCAATATTTTTAGTTTAGTATAACCATTTCAGTTAGTTTCAATTAGTCTAGTTGTTTAGATATAGCTGATTAACTCTTAGTTTGGTAGTCAATTAACCATGGTCAGTTAGAAGGGTTAGAATAGTTAGCATGGTTAACCAATTTCAGGAATAATAGAGGTTGAACCTCAGTTAGGCTAGTCAATAATTTCAGGGGAGTTTAGGGGGTAGTTTAGACATTTAGAATTGCATAAAAACATGATAGATACAACTGGAATTCACTAGGATCTTCTAAAATTGGTCTTAAAGTTTGAAATTCAGAAAAATAGGGGTATTTGCTTGAGAAACAAGTCAATAAGTAAAGGACTATTTTTGAAAATAACCTAGGGACTAGAAGGCAAACACAAAATCTGAAGGCTGCCCTCATTTTGCCTATAAAAAAGCATGTCAATGCCTTAAGTCACAAGTTTGGAGCACCTGAAAAAAGAGTTTCAGAATCTAAAAATTCCCTCCAGATTTCCACAAGTCTTCACAAGCTGAAAAATTGAATTTCAAATCAAAAACTCTAGATCTAGTTCTTCAAAAACAAAAACAAAAAAACAAACAAAAACAACAGAAAATTCCAAAAAAATACTGTTACATTGAGTTCCTTAGATCAATTTCAAGTTTGAGCAACTATTTCGAGTCTCTAGCTTAGTTTAAAGAGGAGAATGGCTTGAAATTCCTTGTGTTTTGGCTGCTGAAGTTTCAGAGGGTATTTCTGGGTTTAATTTCGAGTTTGTGTGGTATTATTCAAGTTGTTTGGGTTGTTTGACTGGTTGATTTAGTGTTAAAACATTTCCTGGGTTTTGGAATTGGAATCTGCTGTTGCTTGCTGTAGTATACTTCTGCTGATCTGCTGCTGTAGCTGACTCCTATTTCTCATCATCTTATTCAATTCCAGGTACACAATTGTAACTTTGATAATTGTGAGCTGAAAACGTGAAGAATGAATCTATGTGAAGAATTGAAGCACGAGTGTTGATTTAGTTTATTTCCTGATTCGTGTACTCAGACATTTAGTGCAATAATGTTATTTAGGTCATTATTTATATTGTACTAATTGGACTGTATGAGCTGCTATTTCTCAGATTTATGTGAACATTATGAGTTAAACACTAGTAGTAGTTAATCTCATGGTAGGTTGATAGAATAATTTCATGTTAGTTGTAGTTAATTTCTGTCATGGAACTGTTTAGAACGTGTGAACTAAGGCTAAAAGGCTGCTTAAAAATGGTGGAGTAGGTGCTAGGCTGTAGCTGAGCATCGTTGTGTTCATTGTTAGTCCAATAAATATGATAATCCTTGTTTAATTGTTAACAAATGTGATTAAGTTTGTAGGTAGATCACCATTAGTTGATATCACGTTCTGCTCAAAATATATCGTCAGATTCTCTATTTTCGTTTCATTGTTAGTATTGACTGAGCTTTGGCTCACGTTAGTTGGACTGTAAAGACTGGGCTCAACACAGGCCCAGCTGAAAAATAGCCTGGCCCATTTCCCTTTTAATTCAATTAATTTGAGGCCTAGGTAGTATAATTTGACGCCTGGGCCCAATGGCAATGCCAGAAGCCCAAAGCTGGGCAGGTTCTAAATAAAAAAACAGCAACATTTACCTGCTTGCTGGGTTGATTTCAAGGCCCAAAAATTGCTGAGGATTTGGATTACATGAAAGTCGTGGACTTGAAGTATAGTAGTCCTTAAATAATACAAATTAACTAGGTTTTAGAGACAATACTTAATAAAATCATGGTTCTTCAGGTTGACCTTTAAAATAAATATGAGGTGCGCCGTACCAAATAAAATCACAAATAGCGTGGCCCTCTTAATTGTTTTCTAAAAAATATGTAGATCTCGAGACGCGCCATTTAGCAAATTCTATGGCTTCCCGCAAAGTTAATAATGCGCCAGTTGCTTTAGGTTCGACATTTAATAATATTACCTTTCTAAACTCAGGTGCACATTTATGTGACCCAAATCCAAATCCCAACGGAGTTGAAATGTGTCAAAAGCCACGGATGCATTTATGTGACGTGGTTTGAGACGTGTTTTCACGACGTTGCAAGTGTCTTTAAAAATAATAATAAAAGCGGTATTAAAAGTATAAAGCACATGAGTTAAAACATGTTTTAAAATCAGATAACTAAGCCAGATATAACAGTTGAGCGACCGTGCTAGAACCACGGAACCCGGGAATGCCTAACACCTTCTCCCGGGTTAACAGAATTCCTTACTCGGATTTCTGGTTCGCGGACTGTTAAACAGAGTCATATTTTCCTCGATTCGGGATTTAACCGGTGACTTGGGACACCTTAAATCTCTCAAGTGGCGACTCTAAATCTTAATAAACAAATCCCGTTTCGATTGTCCTTTAATTGGAAAAACTCCTTTACGCCCTTGCGGGGTGTAGGAAAAAGGAGGTGTGACAAACTCTACAAGCTTGACCTGGGATAGGAGGAATAAATATATTGAATAACTGAAGAACGAAAAGCTCCCATCAGAACCTAAAGAGTCGAGGGCCCTATGAACCTAAGTTGCTCAATTCACATTGGATGAAGATGGAACATTATACAGAAGGACATTCGATGGACCATTTGCAGTATGTTTGGGACCACGAGACACCGATTATGTTTTACGAGAGATCCATGAAGGCACCTTTGGGAACCACTCCGGCGCCGAATAGTTGATTCACAAAATCATTAGAGCAGGATATTACTGGATAGCATGGAAAAATACACTAAGGAGTTTGTTTGAAAATGTCATAAATGTCAAAGGTTTGCACCAATGATCCATTAGCCCGAAGAGCAACTTCATTCAGTCATATCCCCGTGGCCATTCATGAAATGGGGGATGGATATCGTTGGCCCTCTGCCAAAGGCCCCAAGTAAAGCTAGTTCATTTTATTTATGACTGACTATTTCTCTAAATGGGTTGAAGCATAGACGTTCGAGAAAGTAAGAGAGAAAGAGGTTATAGACTTCATCTGGGATTTGGGATACCCACCGAAATAGTGTGTGACAATGGATAACAATTTATCGGCAGCAAGGTAACGAAATTCCTCGATCAGCACAAAATAAAAAGGATATTATCAACACCGTACCATCCTAGTGGGAACGGACAATCCGAATCGCCGAACAAGACTATCATTCAAAACTTAAAGAAAAGATTGAACGACACTAATGGGAAGTGGAGAGAAATGTTACCCGAAGTCCGTTGGGCATATCAAACAACATCAAAGTCTAGTACGGGGGCAACCCCGTTCTCCTAAGTATACGGCTCCGAGGCCTTGATTCTGGTCGATGTCGGGGAACCTTTCGCCAGATTTTGACATGCGACGGAAGAATCAAATCACGAGGCTATGAATACTAGCCTCGAGCTATTTGATGAAAAACGAGAAGCTGCACTCGTTCGGATGGCTGCGCAAAAGCAAAGAATCGAGAGATATTATAATAGAAGAACCAACCTTCGCAACTTCGGAATCAGGGACTTAGTTCTAAGGAAAGTCACCATCAATACTCGAGACCCAAACAAAGGGAAACTAGGCCCAAATTGGGAAGGACCATATCGGGTCCTCGGTATCATCGGAAAGGGGTCTTACAAACCTGGCACAATGGAGGGCAAACAATTTCCCAGCAATTGGAATGTATCACTCCTCAAACGGTATTATTTCTAAGGTATGACTTTCACCCTTCCCGTTTGAATTTGATACTAACTTATTGCAGGTGTTTGATCGAAGACGTCAAAAAACTCTTCGACACGAGGACCTTAGGTTTTAAAGCACGCGTTGCACTCTTTTTCCCTTAGATCGGTTTTAATCCCAAATGGGTTTCTTCGGCGATGTTTTTAAGGAGGCAACAATTATGTGCTACTTGAGGAAAATTCAATAGTATCCAAGGCTTCTTTTCAATCAACCTCGAATACTGGGGGGCATCACCCTCAGAGGTTATATTTTCGAGGAAAATACTTCATGTCAAAGGGTCTCGATAGGGAAACCTTGTAATGGGACAAACGGTCGAATGAACCGTGTCCATATAGATTAGTCAAGCCCCGATGGCAAAATGTATGCATGTATAATTTATTTCGAGAAGCATTCTTTCTATATCAAATATTTTGTGTCTCAAAGAATTTTTTTTTACTATACGAGCTCCGTATTTATGATTTTGTAATAAATGGCTCAAGGGACAAGCGCAAACATACCTCGAACACTCGGGGACTGTCATCGACGATCGACATATTCGAGTTATTTAAACTCGAATTCATAAGACCTCAAAGAGGCACCCCTCTTGGGCTTATTGGGAAATAAGACCAAGAGGCATACCCAAAGGCTACAGCCAAATTAATGCGGCTCGGAGACGTCCGAATCCCGCAATCACAATAGGCCTTGAAATTCTTTGAAAAACCGGTTAAAAATGGCTACCCTCGGCAAAAAATCAAAAGGGCTTTGATAAAATCAGCCCTCAAAAAACCTTAAGATGTATCAAATTATCTTAAACGTGCTAACGCACAAAAGGCAGAGGGGTTTCAAGCGACATCGAACCCTCAAAAAACCCAATGGGTGAAAAATACATGCAAGGCATAAAGAAATTTTCACTAAGTATTTTTAGCCAAAAGAGGGGAATAATAGCCATCTTTTAAAGGCCATATCGGCCCGATCTAAAGAGCCTAAGGGCCAATACACTTAGAGTTCGAGATCTTTTTCTCACTCCATCTGAACCCAAGGGTTCGACTATCCCGAGCCCGAATAAAAAATAACTTGACTATGGCTCGGAGACTCACCATTATCCGACACAAACCCTAAAGGGCCTATGCCTCAAGTTCAAACCTTATTCGAACTCCACCATGGTGACTTCGAGGAAGTCACCTAAAACTAAAATCTCGAATGCACCATTCAAAGCATAAGATTGTGCCAAAAAGTTTACAAGGCAAAAAACATGTTTGTAGATAAAGATTGAGAAGGCATTCAAGAGAAACTTTCCTTTATATATTGATGAATAAGGATATCTACAAGAGACCGACAAAGGTCTTACAAAAAAGGAAAAGAAAAATAAAATCCTAACTATGCCCAGGACTGGTTTCTCCCTCGGGGGAAGCTTCTCCTTCAGACCCCTCATCGTTATCGGACCCGTCTTGGCTGCCTTCATCGTCTTCATTATCATCGGAGGAGACAAGAAACCTGTCATCAGCTTCAAGCGCCTTAGCTTGAGCTATCTCCTTAGAGAGGTCAAAACCTCGAGCATGGATTTCCTCGAGGGCCTCCCTCCGGGATTGGCACTTCACCAATTCATTGCTTCATCGCTCTCTATCGGAAGCCTCCCTTAGCTGCATCCGAGGAGCCTCGGCATCGACCAAATACACGGCTATGCACTTGTCAGCCGTGATCTTCGCCTTCCCGACCTCCGCCTTGGCCTCAGCAAACTCGGCCTCGAGCTCCTCGATCCTTTTGGCCCGGGCTAAACTTTTCTCTTTGACGCCCCAAAGTTGGACCTCGGCCGATGACAATTCGGCCATGGCCGCCTCTTTCTCCACAGCAAGGCGGTCCATGTTCTCCTTCCACCGATCGTAGTCGGCTTTGATCTGGTCGACTTCCCCTTGTAACAGATCAATCCTCTAGCTTTTGCTGCGACTGAGATATTGAAGTATTAGCCTCCATAGTTGAGTTGAGACCATACTCTTTCAAAAGGGTAGTTACCTGCGCGTCTAGCTTGGCCTCTTCTTTACGAGCCTGGGCCAAGTCTGCTCGGAGGTCCCTGATCTCCTCTTCCTTCTTCACATAAAGGCATTTGAGGGTGGCTCTCTCCTTAGTAAGCTTCTTGAGATCAGCCTCACTCCGTTTCATGGCCTGGGACTTGGTGAACGCTTCCCGATGAAGCATCATAGCCTATGGAGAAAGGAAAGAAATAAGCAAGAAGGAAATAAAAGCAAACGTGATAACGGGGAATGAAGTTTACCTAGTTTAGGATACGATGGGCCTCGTCAAAAACCATCGTCGCATATAGGTCGGAAACATCATCGACCCCCACAAGGCAGCCACAGAATATGTCCTCCCCAGCGTGGCTCGTTACCACGTCGGGGTCTCCATATATCGAGACTCCCAGAATTGCCCTTCAAAAAATTCAAGGCCGGGCGGTGAATCATCAATAGTGATTGCCCCAAGCAAGTCACTTGGGGCTCTCTCTCCCTTTTGAAGAGCCCTACTTCCGGACCCATCGGACACACTCGCCGTTTGTTCGTCACGGCAGGAAGTACTTTGGCCCCCGATGGCTCGGGGACTTTGCTCGGAGTACCTTCCGAGGTCTCCGAGGTCCGAGGATGAGTCTCCTCGACCGTCATCGGCCCGGCTATTTTTGGAGATTCGACGCTCCCCCTCCTTCGAGGCACCAGATCACAACCGGCATCCTCCCACTCCTTCTCTTCATCTCGTAGCTTTTGGGCTACGCCGGCAGACAGAGCAGCAGAGTCGTCCTTCGGCTTAAGATCCCTACTCTTCATAGGCTCTGGGGTATCAGAAGGTGAGGCCTTTCTCCTCTTCTTGTATTTGGCTAGTTTGGGAACCACCTCTTCCCAAGGCGGGGCTGACCTCAATTCAGCAACATCCCCGAGGCCTGCGTAAAAGGGAGTCAAGTTTGTGTGAAAGGAAATGTTTCAGAAAAGGACGTCGTAAGCATACATGTAGGGGTGTTCATGGTTCGGTTTGGATCGGTTTTTCCCTAAAAGAAACCAAACCAAGTAAGTCGGTTTTTCAAATATTAGAACCAAACCAAACCAATTAAGTTATTTTTTTCTCGATTCGGTTTATGTCGGGTTTTGTCGATTTTTTGGTTTTTTCGGTTATTTGTCGGTTTTTTCTTAAATATAAGACATAAATACCAAACACATATTTCGGTGACCACATTTTCAACGTAACACTATCAAATCAATTACCCTTTAAGAAATCTATTATTTACCAAGATATATAGATGATAATTGAATCAAATAGTGATGAATAATTTAAGGAATCAACTAAAAATATATTATTTTTAACACGAAATGGATTCTTACACTTAACAAAAGAATACTACCAATCAAACTAGAATGTAAAGGTAAAAAACTATACTAAAAGTGCAAACTATTAACATTTACCATAAAAATTTTGAAACTTTGTATAAAAATATACATATATATAGGTGTAATAATAAATTTGAAATAGCTACTCCTATAGTCGGTTTGGTTTGGTTTTTTCGATTTTTTTTTGATTAAAACCAAAACCAAACCAAATTTGATCGGTTTTTAAAATTCAAAACCAAAACCAAACCAAAAAGTATCGGTTTTTTTGATCGGTTTGGTTTGGTTTTCGGTTTTTCGGATTTTTGTGAACACCCCTACATACAGGAAAAACTTACCATGATTTTTAGCCTCCCATCTGCTCCTTGCCAATTCATGCCAGCAGCGCTCAGCATGGGAGGAAGTTGCAGCCAGCTTCCGAGCCCAGTCTTCAAGGTCGGGGACCGCGTGAGACATCCAGGCAATCACTGCATAATAGATGAAATTGTTACACAAAGCAAAAAATAAAGTACGAAGAATGGCTAACACTTACGTTCGGGGTGCCACTTCTCGGGGAACGGCAGTTTCTCCTCGAGGATGAGGTCGTAGGTCCTTACCTGCACGAACCAGCTCATCCAACCTCAGTCTTTGTCTTCACCGATGCTTGCAAAGAAGTACTTCATTGATCGACGTTGAAGCTTCATTAATCCTCAATAAAGTCGAGGTCGATACAGCCGTATGAGGTGGCTGAGAGTGAATTCCAACCCCTTGGCCTTACCAGAGAAGAAGCGGGGCATAATCACTATGCGCCAGAATGAGGGATGCACCTGGCCGAGGGTAACCTGGTACATCTTGAAAAAATCGACGATAACTGGGTCAAGAGGAACCAATGTGAAGGGGTAAGTGTAAACACTTATAAACCCCTCCATGTGAGTGGTGATACTTTTTTCGGGGGCGGGGATCTGTACCACGACCTCGGGCCCCCAGTTGTAGTCTTCCTTCATGTCTTCGAGCTATTTCACCGTTATCGAGCAAATATACCTCGATACGTGTTCACATCGGGCAGGGACCGACGGTGGGTTCTCGATTTTGAAGTCGTTCTTTAAAACACAGGGGCCGGGTACGTACTCGTGAGGGAGCGGTTCCACCTGCGTTTTGTCACCGACCGGCCGGGAAGAAGAAGTAGCTTTTTCCTTTCGTGGGACGGTTTTGGAAGTTTTTGCCATTGATTCGGATGGAAGGAAGCGGAAAGAGGTGGAGTTTGGTATTTTTGGTGCTAAAAAAGATTAAATCAACGGGCAGTGAAAGAGAAGAGATGGAGAGAGGAAAAGACTTGGAAAACTTGGTGAAGATGAAAGTAAAGCTTTGATTCAATTGTGGAAACTGTATTTATAGATTCACGGCGACGGTTCGGTGGCTCTAGTGGCCGACCATCACTAGCAAGCATTAATGGTTTGGGGAACCGAACCGACGGGACATTTCGGTCGCCTCAAGCGCTTACATCACAGGATGGAAATCGAGACTACCCGATTTAGTTCTTCGATGAAAAGTGGTACCACGTCGGAAGACCAGGACGTCGAGCTCGGGGTCGAAGTTCCTTTCCAATGTCGAGGTCGATATCACTTATCGAGGTCAAAAGAAGGCATGCTTCGAGATGATTCCGGTATGATTCAGCAACGGAAAGAGCGAGATACCCACAACAGGCCGGAGGTCATGGCGTGAATTTCGAAATGGATTGGTCTTCAGCGGTTAAACAGTTGTCAAATATGATTTTCTACTATAATTAAAAGTGTACCTTATTTAGGACTCCCCTATTATATAAAGGGGGATCCCATTAATTTGTAACAAACATTGTTCACTGAGAAGAAAATATATGCTCATTACTTTCTAGCTATTTCACTTACTGTTCATCATAGTTGCTTTATAATTAGCCATTCTATTATCACACCTCGAGACTATCACAGGCCGAGGTCGAGATTTGGCTTGCATACTGGTTTGATTTACTCTGTTCTCTAATTTATTTATTTAGTTCCTTATTTATCAATTGGTATTGGATTAAATCACATATCCTTAAAACCACAATATAAGTTTAATTGTTACTCGAATTTTAGGGTAAACAAGTATTACTAGATAATCAAAGTCTTCGTTTTGCAAATTAATACTATTAACTGCTTAAAATTTTAAAATAACAACTAGCTTCCCTCACTATGATAAATCAACTAATTGTAGATTAATTAGAAAAATTGGAAAGCCAGTAAATGGTGATTTAAAATGCCAAAATAAGATGAATTTTATTAAAATTGGAAAAGATGGGAATGGTTGCCTTGCTATAGTTGTCTCTAGGCTCTTTATTAGACAGGATATTATGTCAATTGATGTGTGGCTATAATTTCATAGTTTCGTACATTATTTGCCTTGCAATTTACATGCTTTAAGGATAAATTACACTTTATTTGCGCGTAATGGAGTCTATTTTATGTGTAGGTGAATTGGAGATGAAAGTAGAGCAAAAGGGATACTTAAACGTTGAAAGTGTGCTCGAGAACAGTGAAAAGGAGAAAGCTGGAGAGGCCAGGCAAAGGCCAGCTTAACTAGGCGTTAGACCTGGCGAGGCCAGGCAAAGGCCAGCTCCACCAGGCGTTATGCCTGGCGACGCCAAGCCTGGGGTGAGATCCATTCCGATTTTTGAAGATTTATTTCATCTCCTGGTTTGACTAGGACTTGGCCTACACGTTTAGGTCTTTTCCTACACATACAAATAGACCTAAAAATGCCACTTTTAAGGGAGATCAGACAGAGAGACCAACATTAGATTGGGGAGTCGACCGAAGGAGGCAAGAACACACTAGGAGCATGGCGGAGAATTCTTCTATGAGTTTTTCACTTCCTTCTTCCTATTTACATTATTGGTTATGAATTCTAGTATTGTAGTTGTTGATACCCAATTTTTACCTACATATTTTTATACTCAAAATAACCTCAAAATAGCATGTACACGCATATATAAGCATGCCTTAAAGATTAGTATTTTTCTTTTATTTTTAAAGATTTTTAAATCAATTTATTGTCTATTTTAATACTACAAAATTCAATAATTATTCCCAAACTAGCATTTTTTGGTGAATAATTTATTTCATTCTCATATTTACATTAAGATATAATTGGGATAATTTTTGCATATTTTTTAAACATTTGCTTGGTATTTTTAAAACTAAATTGCGTATAATTGCAATTATAGCCTATTTTACAATTAACAACATTTTATAATTATAAAATCACTTTTAGTATTTTTACATTAATATTTATAGGTTATTAATTGGTCCAGTACCTTTAATTTATTTTCAAATCATTTTTTACTATTTTATAAAAAATAATAAAAAGGGAAATTGGCTATTTAACAAACAACCCTTATTATTTCAATTCTAGCCAAATTGGCTACACCCCCTATCAGATTCTAAATGGCCCAATACCCCATTTAAACCAACCCAGCCCAATCCCTAAAAATAACCCGGTCCAATCTTTCTTTAATCTGAGCCGTTGATCAAATGAGATCAACGGCCCAGATTTAATTCCCTTAATTAAATTCAATTACCCCCCACCCAGACCCTTCATTTTCACGAGACTGTCTCTCTCTCTCTCTCTATCTCGTCTCTTCCTCTCCCTTCTCTCTAGAACCTTCTGGTTCTCTCTTCTTCGATGATCTCCACCGCCTCTCCGGCCACCTCCAATCTCACCCCATTCGACCATCAACTGCCATGAAGCCCTAGCTCACCGATTCCCTCTATTTGAGACCCCAGAAACCCCCCACCATGCGAATCAATCTCTAAAAGTTCCGCCTGGTTTGTTTCCCGGCCATCTCAGGCCACCTCNACAGGTTCTCTCCACTTCTATTAGGGTTTCCCCTTTTTGAAACCCTAACTCTCTCCTGAATCTCTCAAAAATAGTGTTATTTCATGCTATTTTCATGTTTTCCTCTATGTTCTGCTTATTCTCGAGTTTGTTCTGAAAAAAACCTCTACTTTGAACCATTTTTTGCTTTCTTTGAAAATTAGGGTTTCTTGGATGCTCCAACTGATTTTCTTTATGATTAAACCTTTTCTTTGTTTATTCTGACTGATTTCTATGCTCTTACTGTTTTCTAGTTTGACTCTGCTAAAAAACCCTAATTTCTAGAAAAAGGTTCCTTCGTTTGATTATGTGTGTTAGCATGCTTCGATTATATGTGTTAGCCTAATTTCCTTTGCCTTGTCTCTATGTGTTAGCATGTTTCTTCGTTCGATTGTGCGTATTAGCCTGATTTTCCTCGCTTTGGTTCTGTCTGCTAGTCTATTTGCTTGATTCTTGTTAATGTTTCATGCTTCGAATATGTCCTGCTGAATCTTAACTTATTTTCACTATCTCTGAATGGTTGTGTTTGCTCATCTCTTGTTCCTTCCTGGCTAATTTTGTTTGTTACTCTTGTTCATTCACCTTTATTTATATGTTGAGAATGCAGAATCATGACTTCACATGATTGATTCTGATTTTCCTTGATTGATTGGTATATTTAAAATTTTCTGTTAAACCCTAGCATTCTACTCGCCCGTTTGAATTAATTGATTTTTTGTTACCTTATTTGTTATAGTACTTGTTCTTTTAAGCCTTTCCTTAATTAGAATTTTTCTGAATTTGGTCTTAATTGGCTACTATGTGCAATACTGAATCTTGATTCCTTCCTTATTTAATCTTACACTGATTTTTTCTACTTGCCTTATATGGTGCTGAATCTTTTCGTTTGATTTTGATTCCCTCAATTAATGGGAGCACTTCCTTGATTCTTCAATAAATTGATTTCGAGTTCTTAAATTAACAGTTTTCTGTGATTTTTACCTTATTTTTACCACCTACTTTCAACTATAAATACACGACAAGTCTTCCTGACTTACACACACTGAACACTTTAAAAATCTGCATTCTCTCTTGCTCTTTGTTCTATTGCTATTCTCTGCTCTTGCTTATTATTAGCCGGCTGAAAGCCAAGGCTAAGATAGTGTTACTACCTTGTCTTTGCATCCTGCTTTTGCTCTTTTACTGGTATGTCCTAATTAATTTTCAAGTCTCACACCAATATGTTTATTTTTGCTTCAGTTCATTATCTTTGTGATTTTCTTCTACTTATGCTTCTCCTGTTCAATGTGTAATTGATTCTTTGCTTTAAATACTTCACCATGTCTTCTGATTTACATGCTAAGTCTGACTTTATCTATTCCTTGCTATGCCTATGTCCTATTGTTATACATTAGCATGCCTAAATTTACCACTTCCCAGTTCCCCTGATCCTTGGCACTCTGTATGTCTTTCTAGGTTTGCATGTCATGATTGTTCCCCTGTTGTTGTCTAAGGCTTATGTTTAAGCCTGACCAACCCTTGGTCCCCTGAATCTTCTGATTCTGTGTAGTCATCTTTAATATTGTGATCTGTTTGCTCCCTTTCTCCCATGACCATTGTATGCAATCTTGTGCTATTAAACTATTGTCCCTGTTATTTTCTTTTAAAACAAACCCCCCCCCCCTTTTTTTTTGAAAACTTCTCTTCCTGCACTTCACACTACTCTTAGAGAATAGGTTCTGCCCCTTCGTGTGAGCATTGCTTTGAGTACCTCTGAGTGCTCACTGAACTTTGACACACAAGGTTGGTATTCCATACTGCACATGTCCTGTATTTTCTTTTAAATGTCTAGGTGCTGGAATTGGCCAGGGACCCAATGGGGCCCTAGGGAGCTTTGCCGCACCTAGACCATGGCAAAGGCTGTGAACTCGAAAGGGGTTGAGGTTGGAAGACTGGGCCTGATTGAAGGCTCCCTATAGAGTAACTTCTTATTTTTGTTCTTGTTTACTGTAATTCAGATGATACTGGTTTGTAATAATTTGTAAACAAACGATTGGGGTTGAATAGTGAATATGGGGAAGGGTTATGCATGCTTAGTATAAATAATGGGTAGAAAACATGCTTATAGGATTTTATTTATTTGCGCAATAGACAACTTGCATAGGACATGCATCTCATTCATTAGAGATCCTGCTTTAGGTTCTTTACTTTCAGCCTGTCATTACGCTCATCTTGTAACCACGATCAGTTAGTAACCAGAAAATAACTAACAACAAGCTAATAACTCGTCATTACTACATTGGCATATTAGAAATCATGTTTTTAGGGACTCTTCTGTGCATTAGATATCCTGCCCATAGGACTTCTCACTCGTTCGAGTTGCAATAGTTAATTCACGTTTTAGCTAATAACTTTGTTAAAATATGGCTAAGTGGTTTGAAACGTTTTCTGCAAATGTCTTATCACGCGTACCTTTATAAATCAGAATCAAAATATGTGTGTTCATTGTCTAAATAACCAGACAATGTGTAACGACGCCTAGGCAAACTTCAGGCCCGATAAGAACTGATCAATTGTGTTTCTATTGCCTAAAACCAACCAACTTCTTTAAGTTTTAACTCTGCTATTCTTGTTTTGATTTTCTGAAGTTCACTCAGCTTTTTTTTAAACAAAACTCTGCTGAAAACGATTTTGAAATGATGCACCTACTTACTTTTATTGAGCTTCTGATTTTATTTACTAGGCTACTCATCTCTGCCCAGAATCATGCTATTATTGCTACTACTTCATTTTCAAAACCAAGTTTTAACTGCTCCTATCTTTTGAGACCTTAATTGTGTTTAAGTCATGCTATTGATGTGTTTTGTTTGAGGAGGTATATATGAGCCTTTATATGTCTACATGCTTCCCCCCAACATGCAGTATATGTTTTGTATGTCGCCTTAGATTTTTATCCTTTGAAACCAATCAGCCTAATATTAGTGGTCCTAAGTGCCTCCAGGACTGATAAGATGGGGGCGGGTAATAGCATGCAATAGGTAAAACGAGACCATTCCGCGTTTAATACCTTAACGGGGTGGGAACGGGTAGATATGGATATGATGACCACGCGATAACACCACGTGTATAAACGGTTACCGGGTGTTGTGTGGAGTGATCCATATTATGTATAAACCTAGGACCCCTTCCCTCATTTGTCCACTTTATTTTCAGAATTTCAACTACTTTTTTGCCAAAACTTCAGCTTTTAAACTGCTTGCAACAACTATATTTATTCAAGATTTCAAAACTGCTTCCTCTATCAAAATTCATGTCTTTAACTTCCTTAATCTCTTGCAACTATTATGTGAAAACCCCTTTGTATTTGTTTGCCTACTTGTTGTTTGCATTTAAAGTTACAATATGACATGGCCGGGAACCACACTAGTGGATCTTGAGGGGTGCCTAACACCTTCCCCTCGAGATAATTTCTAGCCCTTACCCGAACTCTGGTTTTCCAACTCAAAAACTCTTAGTTTCCTAATGCACTTAATCATTAGGTGGCGACACTTCAAATCCAAAAACCCAAATCCCAAAAGGGAATAGAGTTGTCCGCCCAAATGTCGTAAACCCGATTTTGCGAGAAAAAGGGGGCGTCGACAGTAGTTATGCATACTATTATGAATAGATAATTTGTTATCTAGGGTTTTGATGGAGCCTATTGGAGGATGATTTTCCTGTTACGTTAATATAGATTTGCTGTAGCTTTTTCTCTATTTGTTCAACTACGTTTATATTGTGGTTGGTTGAAGAGCTCTCAATCGACTGTGCCTATTTAGTGTGTATTACTTGGGAGAGAGTGCATATTTAGGTAGTTGTTGAAAAACATCACTCCTAACGTATACGAGGGATCAATACGGAGGGTTTAAAGGTGGGATTAGGGATAACAAAACCTTGGTGCGATCCGAGTGAGCCATACTTAATGCCAGCTAGTGTAATTCGAGAGAATATGTCTAGTAAATTGTGGTAGTTACTCGGGAGAGAATTACGACACTCAGAGCGCTCATGATCGGTAGAGAAGACGTAGCAAATTTATAGAAAACGTAGCTGAAAGGATTCCGATAATAGGGGAAATCATAACTCTAGACACCCTTAATCTTGTCTCTAACCCTTAGTATATTTTGTTGTGAATTTACTATTTTAATTTGTTAGTTAATTAGTTAAACACAAGAATCTTAATATCTATAAGTTAGGAATTGTTCAAGCTTGTCTTCTTGGTAATAGTGAACAGTTGTAGCTAAACTTTAGTTCTCGGTGGGATTCGAATCCGGACTTGTAAACCGGATTATATTTGCAGTGACCGCTTAGTCCTTTTATAAGGCACAGTTGGGCATGATCAAATTATGGCGCCGTTGCCGGGGAACTAACGGTGTAGCTGTAGGTGTACATATTTCTAGGTTGCAAGTTTGAACTTTTATTTTTGTTTTCTTGTATTTGATTATTGATTTATTTTTTAATTTTTGATCTGAGAAACATGGCATCTTGGAATTATGAGAGTTTTGATGTTGGTAATCTACGTTTGATCCTCCTTATGCATATAGTGGAGGAAACTACCCATGGCAAAAGTATCAAAATATTCCCGAGAGCGAACTATGTGCACCAACTCAATCTTATGTGTGGAATGTGTGTGAAATTTGTGGTGGTCAAGATGGTCACTTTCATGATTGTGCTTATATTTCTTATCTTCCCCCAACCCCTTACTTTGATAGTTCTTGTTTTTCTTGTGAAATTAATAGGAACAAAGAACCCAGGGATGATGACCTGAACGAGATTAAGGATATGCTAAAGTGCCTTGTGGAAAAAAATGATATGTTAATGTGCCTTGTGAAACAAAATAGTAAAATACAGCTGCAGATAGAAAGGCAAGAGGAAACTATTCACAACTTGAAAGTTCAAGTGAGTCAACTGGTTGAAGATTTTAATGCTCAACAAGCCAATATTGTGAATAGTATCCAAGAAGAGCGTGAATTAGATACAGAAATTGAGGCGCTAGTGGAGAAGGCCAGAGTAGAACACCAACAATCAAGCGAACTAGAATTTGAGGATGTCGATGTTGTAGAAGAGATACTAGAGTCAACCAAGGATATTGAGGATACATATTTAGTTGACTCTAGTGTCATTGATATTGAGGATGTTGACAATCCCAATGTTCATGTAGTTGAGCGCATTGGTCCACACTCCAAGCATTTTTCCACATTGTGTTTGGATGATGATATAGAAATAGAGTCGTCTGAGCCACTTAAGGAGTCAAGGGATGAGGAACAAGGTGCCTACATTCTGGAATTTTTCTTTCCAGAAAATCAGGATTACACAGCTCATGTAAAGGCCAAGAAGTGCAAAATGCTACAGTGGTTGCTTGGGCCAGTTAGATTTGTTGCTCCACCCCTGGATCATAGCCGAAAACTTGATGCCAAATTGGGGGTTCAGTTCATATGCTCAAGGTGGAGGCAAAAAGTGATTCGCGTCGTGCCGCGACGTTAAATCAAACGCTTGTTGGGAGGAAACCCAACTTTACTGCTTTCTTTAATTTTTAATTTTTTAATTTTTTTTTAATTGTATTATTTTTGTAGTGTCGATTTTTGATTTTTTAGGAGCATGAAAAGCAAAGCTATTGGAGGGATGCAACAGCAAACCGGATGGTTTGGAACTAAGTGTGAGGTACCCGCACGAAGGACCAGGACTGGGAGAAGTCTGAGTACCCCATGAGCTGCTAGTGCTTTGGCCTTTGGCCTACTAGGGGGTTTCTTTTACCTCTTATTAGTTATGATGTGCATTGGGGACAATGCACAATTTTAAGTGTGGGGTGAGGAGATTGTCTAGGTGACTTTCTATGCTATTTTAGTTGTGTTAGTTTAATTAATAAATTTTTTTTCTTGAGGGATTTAAGTATAAAAAAAAGAAAAAAAAAGATTTTCTTTATAGGTAGTGTAGTAATTCCCCCTTGATTTTTCTTTGTGCCGCGGTTCTTTTCCAAGGGTTTTGTTTGAACCGGGTGTAGTTAGTTTATTTTTTTTAGGAGTAGGAGCCAGTGTGAGATGAATTGAATTGCAGCGATATCTCTTAACTTTGTTATGCCTTGAGAATAATGAGTCCTTTGGTTGTGACGCTTGTTGATACACAATTTTTCCCCTCATATTTTTAAATTTTATATATATACTTTCAAAATAGTATATTTGCTTCATCATTTAGTTTATAAACCTATACAGGCATTTTCTATAGTTTTTCATAATTGTTAGAGCTTTAAATTGATTTTTCTACATTTTAATTACTTGAATAATTATTAATTATTCATTCAAATTATTTTGTGATGAATTAACAATTCAAATTACTATTGTGAATCATCATATATGTTTCATAATATATTTACTTTATTTCGTGTAATTATGTTTGTATTTTTTAGCTATTTATCCAATTTTGCAATAATAGCATATATTCATATATGATTGCTTTTTATCTATACTATTTGTGTCAAAATAGCCTTCTATATTTTTATAATGCTAAATTATTATTTTTAATCCTTTTATTGCATAAATAACGTTTTTATTTATTTATTAAAGCATTTTTATAAATTATTTTGTTAAATTTTGTGTATTTAAATAATAGCCCATTTTATAAAACCAAATTCAAACCTAAAACTACCCAACACTTAATACCCTAGCCCAAATAACCCCCAGACCAAATCAATTAGCCCAATCCCACAACCCGGTCGGTACCTGTTTTATTTTAACCCGCCCCGTTCATTTTTAAATCCCAGCCGTTGATCTTTCAATATCAACAGCCCACATCCCTTCTCCCTTTTTTAATTAACCAAACCCCACCAAATCCTAAACATTTCCATCCACCCCGCCGCCCTCATATGCTCTCATCCCTCTTCTTCTTCAACTAGACTCTAGCCGTCTTCCACTCAAATCCTTCTCCTAATCCCACCAGACATGGGATTCGACTGCTATTGCTTTTCATATACGGCCTCCTCTTGGTACTGGTCACTTTCTTATAGTGTTTGCCTAAACATGGCAAGCAAATCTCATCAAAATCGAACCGGAATCGGTTCTAATCCTTGACCTTTCTGCTATTCCGTCTATATTCATCCTTTGTTCTATTATGGGTACGAATCTCTATTTATTTTTGTTGATTCTTACTTACTCTCAGATCTCTTTAGGTCGAACCAAAATTGGTTCGATTCTTTGATTTTGGGTGATATTTTGTCTATATTCGTCCTATTCTTTGTGGTGTTTGATTTTTTATTTTAGATTCTGCGAAATTTTCACTTTCCCTAAAATTAGGGTTTGAAATATTTCTCTTTTCCTTACTGATTTTTGATTGCATGTGATATCCTTTTCTTTCTCGTGTTTGATTGATGATCTTCCTTGTTTAGGTGTTTAATTTCTATTACTATATAAACCTCTCCCCATTCCCCTTTTCGAACAGACCTTAATCGATTTAATCTCACTAGAAACTTGAGGCTTTGCTCTGTGAATTCCTTATTGTCTCGCTCTTTGTTTTGTGGTGGCCGGCTGAAAGCCAAGGCCACAGAGAATCTACTGTTTGAACTCTTCTTGACTCTTGTGGATCTTTTGCTTTTGTTTGTTGTTCGCTTAAGTGGTAAGCTACTAGACCCTTGCAGTTTCGTCCCTATGTGTTCTTGATTTGCATATGTTTTCACCTCTGAAATTCTTGGATTAATATGTTTTCTGGATTACTTTTGCACGTGATTCTGTTAATTCTACCTTGTTCTAAGTATTTTAGAATTTGACTCCCCTCCTAATGCTACTAGTTCTGTGTCTACCCAAGCCTAACTTGGGTAATCTGAGTGCAAGGGCGTCTGGATGTTTCCCTAATCATGCTTGTTTGTTGTATCTTTAACCTCTATAATGAATGCTAAAATGTCTGCGTTAGTTATAACATGTTCACTTACTATTTGTCACTCAGCGTGCTCACTTGAACCCCATACCCCATTAGTAACTGATTGAGATCTTAACAGTTACCTCAACCCATTTTGCCATGACCTGCTTGAACCATTTTGAGACATGATTTAGATCTTCTCTAGTTGTTTAGTCTATTATGACAATCCCAGAATACGCATATGTGATATTTGGTATGAGTTTGCTATCTTACGCTGTTCTAATTCCTTGTAATGTTTGTTTTGCATATACAATATGTTGCAATTTGTATTAAAACTATTTGCTATCGATTATGATCTTGCTTCAATGCTAATATGTTTTCTAGTCTGTCCCTTGTTCATTTGATACCCTGTTTCTTCCAGTGTTTATCACAAAATATGTTCCCCATCATGCCCAAATACAGATTAGCATGATCCTGGGATGCATGTTTAGCTTAATCTGAACCTCTTAAGCCTCAATTGATTTAGTGTCATGACTGTTAATCCTGCAACTTGTTTCTTCCCCCCAACTCTTTAAATGTGTGGCTATCTATGTGGTGTTTTCCTATGTGTTGAAATCCTGTTGAACCTGCTAGCCTGTTTGATTAGTCGCTCTCCATGGCTATGTCTCCTTTAGGTTATAAGTGTGTTCCCCACTTCTGTCCCTCAGCTATTGTCCACCTCACTGTCACTTATGTTATTTTAAACTCCTTATTCTTAGCCGGCTGAAAGCCAAGGCTATCAAGGGTCTTGCTACTGACCTCCCTAGTGTGAGCACTGCTCGGGGGCCATTTGAGGCCCTTGTGAACTCTGACACACTAAGATTTGAGTCTTTGATCATTCCCCCTGATACTGAAACCTGCATTATTCCTGAATCTCCTCTATTAACCTCTCTAGTGTGAGCACTGCCCTGGGTTCTTGAAGCCCTTGGGTACTCTGACGCACTAGGGTCCAAGGTTCTTTGCCATTTTTCCTCATTGCTCAACTTTACCCTTTCTCCCTACTGAATGAGCCAATGAGCTTGTGCATGGCTGTTTTCTGAATCTTTGATGGCTATCGGATCCTGGCTATTTTCTGGGATATTGTGAAACTATGTGGATTTGAAATTGAAGGCCTGGCCTGGCCTGGCCGGGTATACTTTGGGCATGTCTAAGGCCTACAATAGTTATTTCATAACTTTGTAATTTATTTTATTCATTGGGCCTGTAATAATTCTGTAATAACAATTGGGGTGTTAGTAAAATTGGGAAAATGGGTTTACTTTAATGTTTGCATGAAACAGGTAGATATCCTGCCTATTGGTGTTTAATTTGTTTAACATGTTCTGTTCCTATGTGTTGTTAGACAACCTGCTTATAGGTGTTTAATTTTCTCAAACATGTTCAGCTACTGTGTGTGTTAGATAACCTGCCTATAGGACTTCAATGTTCAATTCGTTCAACATATTCTGCTTCTACATGATTGCTAGATATCATGCCTATAGGAAATAAAATGACCAATCTTTCAATTGCAGCATCTTCACTAGATACCATGATCATAGGATTATATTAGTTTTACAAATCTGCATTTTAAAAATCATGCCTATAGGGTCTTAATTGGTTAATGTGTTGTTATTATAATTACTCACTTAAGAGACATGCCTATAGGAGCTAAAACCAGTTTCAATTCTAATCATTAGAAATCCTGCCTATAGGACATTATCACTCGCTTTTAAGTGCTAATATTGAACTCTCAAACATTGCTTCGTTGCTATTATTAGAAAGCATGCATATATGATCAAACTAAACAATTTTGAATATCTCCCATAGTTATCACTTTCAATTATCGTACCTAGATATCATGTCTAAAGGTTTAAACACTTATAATCTGTAATAATCAGCATATAATATCATGTTCCCTAAATTGTGTAGTTATTCAGAAGTCATGCCTCTAAAATAACGCCTTGCATTTGAAACTGCCCGTACTCTGATTCAAAGTCATCAAGAAATCATGTTTATAGGTTTAAGGTTCTGAACTCTGAAATCTCCTAATTTGCTTATGTGTTTGTGTGTATTTGCTGTCTAAGTGTGGGGGTCAATGTGAGCCTTTAGTTGCTTTTATATAAAGTCCAACTTGTTTTGTATGTCACCTAGTTTTCTCATTTTGAGCTACCTAAGTTAAATCTAGAACCACCCAAAGATAAGGGTCCAAATGCCCCCTGGACCATAGGCATGGGACAGGTAGTGCACGCATAGGGTAGGAGTTATAATTGAACTAGTACGCTTTAGGTAACAACTTAAAGATAGTAATCGGGTAGCACGAGATAATAGTCTGTGCCAGCTGAATAATACGAGTAACACCCCATCTGGAGGGAGTTATGAAGTATTATTTATGTTGCACGGGGTGATCCTTTAGGCTAAAAAACTTAGGACCCCCCCCCCCCCTATTTTCTTTTTTTTTCCTACTATAATTAAAAATAGTTGTACCATCTGTTCAAAACCTGTTTATAATAAACTTCTTAAATTTTTGTGCTCTTTCTATGTTTATTTGATCACGTAGACTAATTCATATAATTCAAGTTCGGCGGGGACCCACAGTTGTGGACCTTGAAGAGTGCCTAACACCTTCACTTCGAGGTAATTTCGAGCCCTTACCCGATCTTTGGTGACGCAAACTGGTTAAACCTAAGTTATTTACAAATAGGTGTTGTAGCGCACCTCAAACCCGCTAGGTGGCGACTCTCTCTTTTAACACCTTCCTTAAAAGAGTTGTCACGTGTCAAAACCCGATTTCGCGAGAAAAAATGGGCGCGACAACGCTTAGGCTCAGTTTTTTACTTTAGTATAAGTACCTTAAATTGTAGATTCTTAAATTTGCTTGACTGTTTTGACTGGAGTGTCGTGATAAAACCAATCCCGAGTGAGTTATGTGTCATGTCTGTGTGATGTTTGTATGTATTCAGTGCATTGCATTTGATGTCTAGAACTTGCCCCGTGTGTGTACAAAGCGAAAAAGTAGTTTTGTTCAGTCTTGGAAGTGATATAGACGTTTCTTTGTTGAGCCATATATATATTTTACCCGCCTAATTGTAATGTATCATAGTTAACCCCTTTGAACTTATAATCCTGTTTTGTTGACAACAACATTACAAGCCTTACCCAATTGTTTGAATTAACCATCTATTTGAACCTTGTCACCTCTCATGAGCACTTGAATTGTGATGATTTATGTAAAAGTTAAAGTGTGAGGTGGTTGGTTTGGCTTTTGAGTGGAACTAATCAACTAAGGAGAAATGAAAAAGTAAGAGCCACTTGAATTGAAAAAAAAAGATAAAGGAAAAAAATAATTGTATTGTTGTGAAGAATATTCCTTGATGGTGGCTTTTGATATAATTGTGCGTAAAGAAGTATGGAATTATTATATATTGATGTGAAGGTGGAGTTATGATTTGACATAAGTATGGGTTTGAATATTAAAGTATATGTATTAAAGTGCTTAGGGAGGAATAGTCACTTTTATATCCAAATGTATCCTACCCGATCGTAGCATACATTACAACCAATTAAAGTCCTACTTGATCCTAGACTGAATGAGCTCGAATAGTAGAGTAGTATTACACTACGGGCAAGCATTTAGTGCATCATTTGTGGCATATGAATGTTATTTCTGAGAGAGAGTGAATTCTTTCTATCTTGAGTTCCTAATTGTTCTTAAATTTTATTGTGTGCGTGGAAGTACTCTCTTTTTTATTGTGAGGGCACTTGATTCATGAAGGAAAGGAAATGTCATTGACCTCTATGTTAGAGTAAGTGAGTGAGTGGTGAATAATGCATGGTACTTGCGAGTCAAATCTTGAGGTGGAGATGTTACACCCTTGTGCTTAGTCTATTTTAAAGATTCTTGGTGTGATGAGTTAGGAGAATTGCTTAAAAAGGTCGTGTCTATAAGTGTAGTTTGATTGCTCGAGGACGAGCAATGTTTAAGTGTGGGGTATTGATGTGTGGCCATAATTCCATAATTTTGTACATTATTGCCTTGAAATTTATATGCTATAAGGATAAATTATACTTTATTTGCACGTAATGGAGTCTATTTTATGTGTAAGTGAATTGGAGATGAAAGTAGAGCAAAAGGGATACTTAAACGTTGAAAGTGTGCTCGAAAACAGTGAAAAGGAGAAAGCTGATAAGGCCAGGCAAAGGACAGCTTAATCGGGTGTTAGACCTGGCGAGGCCAGGCAAAGGCCAGCTCCACTAGGCGTTATGCTTGGCAACGCCAGGCCTGGGGCGATATCCATTCTGAGTTTTGAAGATTTATTTTGTCTCCTGGTTTGACTAGGACTTGTCCTACACATTTAGGTCTTTTCCTACACATGTAAATAGACCTATAAACGCCACTTTTAAGGGAGATCGGACAGAGAGACCGACATTAGACCGGGGATTCGACCTAAGGAGGCAAGAACACACTAGGAGCAAGGCGAAAATTCTTCTACGAGTTTTTCACTTCCATCTTCCTATTTCTATTATTGGTTATGAACTCTAGTATTATAGTTATGCATACTATTATGAATAGATAATTTGTTATCTAGGGTTTTGATGGAACCTATTGGAGGATGATTTTCCTGTTACGTTAATATAGATTTGTTGTAGCTTTTTCTCTATTTGTTCAACTACGTTTATATTGTGGTTGGTTGAAGAGATCTCAATCGACTGTGCCTTTTTAGTGTGTATTACTTGGGAGAGAGTGCATATTTAGGTAGTTGTTGAACAACATCACTCCTAAAGTATACGAGGGATCAATACGGAGGGTTAAAGGTGGGATTAGGGATAACAAAACCTTGGTGCGATCCGAGTGAGCTGTACTTAATGCCAGCTAGCGTAATTCGAGAGAATATGTCCAGTAAATTATGGTAGTTACTCGGGAGAGAATTAAGACAATCAGAGCACTCATGATCGGTAGAGAAGACTTAGGCAAATTTATAAAAAACGTAGCGAAAGGATTTCGATAATAGGGGAAATCATAACTCTAGACCTCCTTAATCTTGTGTCTAACCCTTAGTATCTTTAGTTGTTAATTTACTATTTTATTTTGATAGTTAATTAGTTAAACACAAGAATCTTAATATCCATAAGTTAGGAATTGTTCAAGCTTGTCTTCTTGGTGATAGTGAACAGTTGTAGCTAAGCCTTAGCTCTCTGTGGGATTCGACTCCGGACTTGTAAACTGTTTTATATTTACATCGATCGGTTAGTCCTTTTATAAGGCATAGTTGGGTGTGATCATCAATTCAGCCTTAGATTTTTCTTTTCCCAAATCAGAATTGGTATTTGAGATAAAGAAAATCCGTCCACTATCTAAATTCTAAATTTTAAAATTCGAATTGATCAACCAGCAATGGAGACTCTATCATGAATCCACAACGGAAAAAGAAAATATTTTTATAGCGAACTAAAGGAGGCTGGAAAAAAAGTAAGAAAAGACACCAGCAATGTTAGGGCAAAAGTATTTGAGTCGTGGTTTAGGAATTAGGGTCGCAAATCCAGTCTCACCATATACTCTTCCTTCTTCTATCTCAAATACCAATTTTAAGATGTGTTTTGTATGCCCAAACGTAAATATTCATATTTATTCAGTTACTTTTATATTCAATGTAATGTAAAGTTGTAAACATATCGTCAAATATGAAAAACAATAAATCCTTTTTTTTTTAAAGTTTCCCCGTCATGGGAACATAGAGGGGGCATCTACCTGACCTGTTCTTACTGTAGAGAAAGATATAACATAAGTAAAGAAGGACAATTTAGTAATTTCATATAGGTAAGGTTGTTAGTTACTAACCACCAATCCTAGAGTTAGTTAACTTGCTAATAATGATTCTATTCCTAATTAGTTATAACTGTTTAGTTAGTTACAATTAATACATATATATAAATACCTACACTATGTATGAAAAGATCAGAAGATTAATAAGAAATACTCTTTTCTCTTAGTTCATATCGCCTTCTCTCTCTCTGCTTCTTCTTCTTCTTCTTCTTCTTCTTTATCATCTCAGTTTCATTCTTGGATTCAATCCAATAACAATTTCATGGTATCAGAGCGGATCAAGTTAATTCAATAAGCTTGAATCTCGATCCAACTCTTAATTCCGTAAAATCGAAGAAGTTCTAAATTCAGTTCTTGCTTCGTTCAAGTCTTGAAGAAAATTCAACAGCTATGGCGGCTAATGAACAACCAGCTGGTGTTACTCCTGTAATTCCAACTACAAATTCGAATCAAGCAGGTTTGCATGCAAATGATTACAATCATCCACTGTTTTTAAGCCCTTCAGACGTTAGTGGCATTCAAATCATATCTTTTCAATTAACTGGGATTGAAAATTATTCTCTGTGGTTTCGATCTATGAGAATAGGACTATTAGGAAGGAATAAGTTAGGTTTGGTGGATGGTACTTGCACAAAAGAAAAATTTCCAGAAAATTTGTGGAGTCATTGGGAAAGAGTAAATGCTATTGTGTTTCTTGGTTGATGAATTCTATGAGCAATGGGTTACTTGGTGGTATAATGTATGCCTCAAGTGCAAAGGCTGTGTGGGATGATTTGCATGAAAGATTTGATAAGGTGGATGGTTCAAGGTCATATAATCTGCATAAAGAAATTGCTACGCTTAGTCAAGGGACAACATCTATTTCTGCTTATTTTTCAAAATTGAAAGATTTGTGGGAGGAGTTTGAAGCACTAGTTCCTGCACCTGGTTGTTATTGTCCAAAATCAAGAGAGTTTGTTGTACATTTACAAAAATTGAAGCTGTTTCAGTTCTTGATGGGACTGAATGATTCATATAGCCAGACTAGAAGTCAAATCTTGCTCATGAGTCCAATGCCAACGGTCAATCAAGCATATGCCATGGTGATTAGTGATGAGAGCCAGAAATCAGTTGCAGTAAATGCTGGTGTACTAGGAGCAAATCCAACATCTTGAACTAGTCAATTTGAAATGGCAATGTATACTAAAACTGGGGGAAACTATCAGAAAACCAGGAAAAATTTCAATCTGTTCTGTGATTGTATGCAAAATGAAAGGGCATTCTAAAGAAAATTGTTATAAGGTCATAGGCTATCCTCCAGAATATAGACCAAGAAAGAAGAACACAAATACTCATAGTGCATATAATGTGCTGTCTGATATAAGTTTACAGGGAAATCAGTTATCTAGAGGAAATTGGAATGAGAATTGCTTACAAAATTCTCAATTAACAAATAGTGATGTGAGTACTAATAATTCTCAGAGTTTTGGTCAAATAGCAAATACACCTTCGATGGGAAATTGCACCTTCACAAAAGAGCAGTATGAGCATATTGTACAACTGCTGAACAAAGACAATTCAAGTGCTGCAACACCATTAGCTAATGCTGCCTCTACTACAGCAACACCATCAGCTAATGCTGCAGGTATTCCTTGTACCTTATTAGCCTTTAAAAGTCTACAATAATGGATTATAGACACAGGAGCTACAAATCATATGGTAGCTGATATAGAACTGTTAAATAAAGTCTCTCTAATGCAAACAAATCAGTCAAAGAAAGTACATCTACCTAATGGAGAAACTACTCAAGTTACTCATATTGGAACTAGTACCTTAACAGATCAAGATATAATAACCAATGTATTTTACATCCCTCAATTCAAATATAACCTCTTGTCTGTCTCTAAATTAACTAAGGAACTGAAATGCTCAGTTGCTTTCTTCCCTGATTTTTGTATATTTCAGGAACTCTTCAGTGGGAGGGTGAAAGCGATTGGTAAAGAAGACAGTGGTCTATACATTCTCAGTAGAAAAAAATTACCAGAAAATAATGCACTTAGTTTAAACACTATGGAGACAGAAATCAGTAAAGAGATTAACTCAAATGATATTGAACTCTGGCATAGAAGACTTGGATGTGTCTGCTACTGTTCTCAAGAAGCTTTTCTCTACAAATGCTCAAGATATAACTACTAAAATAGATATGTGTACTACATGTCCTTGTGCAAAGCAAACAAGGCAACCCTTTCCTATTAGTAGTATAAGAACAGTTGCTAGTTTTGAATTAGTTCACATGGATGTATGGGGTCCTTACAAAATTCCTACTATGGATGGTAATAGGTTCTTTTTAACTGTAGTAGATGATTTCTCTAGAATGACATGGATTTTCTTGCTGAAATTGAAGTCTGATATATGTGTGATTATACAACAATTTTTTACCTTCATCAAAACTCAATTTGGAACTATAATTAAAACAATAAGAACAGATAATGGTACAGAATTCATTAACTCAATCTGTGAAAACTTTTTTAAGAATCTAGGAGTAGTTCATCAAAAAATATGTCCTTATACTCCTCAACAGAATGGAGTAGCTGAGAGAAAGCATAGACATATTCTAGAACTTACTAGAGCTATAAGATTTCAAGCTAATATACCTATCAAATTCTGGGGTTATTGTGTTCTTGCTGCAGTATACATCATTAATAGGCTACCTAGCTCTGTCATTGGAAATAAAAGTCCATATGAAAGGTTGTACAATAAGAAACCTACATTACAACATCTTAAAATTATAGGTTGTTTGTGCTATGCAAAATTAGTTAATCAAAATGATAAATTGATGCCTAGAAGAAAACCTGCTATACATATGGGATATGCTACAACTCAAAAGGGATATGTATTATATGATTTAATAGATAAAAATTTCTTTATAAGCAGAGATGTTCAATTTAGAGAAGACATATTCCTTTCAGGAACAAACAAGACAGCAATAAATCCTTATTTGTACATCCAAACACAACAGACTTGTTTCTACATAACATAGATTCAACAATACAAGCTACAACTTCAGAAAATAATATGTATTCAAATAAACAGAAAAATATATTATGTCAGAAGTAATACAAGAATTCACACAACATTATGAGAATAGTCACATAGAATCTACTCAGACTAACAATCAACAAACTTCATCTATGCAACAAAGAAATCAAATTTCACAACCAGTAAATGTCAGAAAATTAGGAAGAGGAAAGAAACCACCTATATGGATGAAAGACTTTGTGTCATTAACTGCTCAACAGAATGAACCATATGCAATACCAAAATTCATAACTTATGATCATCTAACACCTAAATATCAAGCTTAATTGACAACAGCTTCAAATATAACTCTATACTCTGAAGCTATAAAGGACCCTAAATGGATAGATGCAATGAAAGCAGAGATTGAGGCACTACAAAATAACCATACATGGGATATAGTAACTCTGCCTACTGGTAAAATTCCTATTGGGTGCAAGGTGATTTATAAGATTAAATACAAGGCTTCTGGTGAAATAGAAAGATTTAAAGCTAGGTTAGTAGCTAAAGGTTTCAGTCAAAAAGAGGGGATAGATTATCAAGAAACTTTCTCTCCTGTTATAAAAATGAAAACTGTAAGAACTATATTAGCTATAGCTGCTGCAAGACACTGGAATATACACCAAATGGATGTATATAATGCTTTCCTACAAGGAGATTTACTAGATGAAATTTATATGCAACTACCTCAAGGATTCACAAGTCAGGGGGAGAATAAGGTATGCAGACTTGTGAAATCTCTATATGGTTTGAAACAAGCTCCCAGACAATGGAATGCTAAACTGACAGAAGCATTAATGAAATCTCAATTCCAGCAAAGTCAACATGATCAGTCTTTATTCTTTAAGAGAACTACAGAAGGTATTACAATGGTCTTAATCTATGTAGATGATATGTTTGTGACTGGTGACTCTCTGAAACTAATAGAGGAAACAAAAGCTCATCTTCAACAGTTTTTCAAAATGAAAGATCTAGGGGAATTGAAGTACTTTCTAGGCATAGAATTTGCAAGATCAGAACAAAGGATTCTTATGCTCCAGAGGAAGTATGCACTAGAACTGATTTCTGAAATAGGAGTTGCAGCTGCTAAACCATTTATTACACCTCTTGACACAAATATGAAACTTACAACTACAGTGATGAACATCTAACGAAAACCAAGTCAACTGTTCAAATGAATGAAGAACTGGCAGATCCAATTTCCTATCAAAGACTGATGGGCAAACTCTTGTACTTAACAATGACCAGGCCTGATATATCATTTAGTGTTCAAACACTAAGTCAATTTCTTCAAAGACCAAAGAAGTCTCACATGGAAGCAGCCCTAAGGGTTGTCAAATATATCAAAACAGCCCAGGGCAAGGTATTTTACTTTCAAGCAAGTTAAACAATACTATCACAGCATACTGTGATGCAGATTGGGCAGCTTGTCCATTTTCAAGAAAATATGTTTCAGGTTACCTAGTTAAGTTTGGAGATTCACTAATATCATGGAAATCCAAGAAACAAATTACTGTTTCTAGAAGCTCTACAGAAGCTGAATATAGAAGCCTTGCAACAACTGTTGCAGAACTCATTTGGTTGATTGGCCTATTAAAAGAAGTGGAAGTTGAAGTCAAATTACCAGTTGAAGTGTTTAGTGACAGCAAAGCTGCAATTCAGATTGCAGCAAATCTTGTCTATCACGAAAGAACAAAACACATTGAAATCGACTGTCATTTCATCAGAGAAAAAATTGTTCAAGGTCTTATCAAAACTACATACATATCTACAAAAGAGCAGCCAGCAGATATATTAACCAAAGGTCTCAACAAGGTTCAGCATGGATATCTTTCTTCCAAGCTAGGTGTTCTTAATGTGTTTTCAGTACCTAGCTTGAGGGGGAGTGTAGAGAAAGATATAACATAAGTAAAGAAGGACAATTTAGTAATTTTATATAGGTTAGGTTGTTAGTTACTAACCACCAATCCTAGAGTTAGTTAACTTGCTAATAACGATTCTATTCCTAATTAGTTATAACTAGTTTAGTTAGTTACAATTAATATATATATATATATATATATATATAAAAATACCTACACTATGTATGAAAAGATCAGAAGAATAATAAGAAATACTCTTTTCTCTTAGTTCATATCGCCTTCTCTCTCTCTGCTTCTTCTTCTTCTTCTTTATCATCTCAATTTCATTCTTGGATTCAATCCAGTAACAATTTTACCATAATTAGAATGGACAATAAATTCCTAATTTCTATAATTTGACTTATGGCAAAATTAAAAGTAGAAAGTAGATGAGGGTTTCTCCTAGTACAATTTGAGCTCCTACAAACAAGGACTAAGTACTAAACTCAGTGCAATCAGTTTACAATTTAGCAGATTGTACTTTTTCTCACCTTGATTAAACTTAGTGCAATCTGTATACAATTTCTCTTCTCATCATTCTTCGTTGCAGCTGAGAAATAACAAAATCTTAATTATCTGATAACACTATAAAATTTATTCTAATGGTTAAAGGTTGAAGAAAAAAAACATAAAAACAAACACATCTTGGTTTGTATTAAGGGCTCATTGCTAAGATTAACCTCATTTTATTTAAATATCGTAAGATCTTAAATTAATAACCATAACGGAATAGAGATAAAATGCGTAATCTTGAGTTAGAGTTAAATAAATGTATCATTGAATTTCATTGATCTGCAACAATTGATAATTAAGTCTAACAATAACTTCAACAATCCACTAGCTATCATATTGTCACAGTTCAGAGATCGCTATCTCGCTCTCAGTGATGGGACATCAACCGCTATCACCATGTATTTAAGAATGGAATACGTCAAGGTTTTGATAGTAACCTCTATTTATAGAGAGTGTCTATCCATCACGTGCATGCCAATAGTTACTGAGGTTGCTTATCCACGAACATATATGATAATTTAATATCAAGCCTTTTATTTTATTCCCATTTGGACCAAATCACTATTCTTTTTAAACTAAGTCCAAATTTCAATAAATATCACATGTGAATTTTTACATTTAGGCGTAATGGCTTCCTGACCACTTAAACTTGTATCGGTTTGTAAAGTCGATACATGAACTTATATTTTTCCCATTTGAACACTTCAACTTGACGGAATGAATACTAATAAACACGTTTGACCATTGACCAAGCCTATGTGGAAGTGACACAGCTGAAATGGCTAAATTGTGTGCAAATCACGCTGCCAAGGCGCGTGAATTGTTTTATTTTTATTAAAAAAAATTAGAAATAGAATAAAATATAAATAAGAAAGGAAAAAAAAGACCTTTCTCTCTCTCCTTCTCTTTTCCCCTCCCCTCCCACCTCTCTCATCTTTCCAAGCAACTCCCCCATCCTGTAATTTTTATTTTATTTTCTATTCTACTTTCCCTTTCCTTCCCCGTTTCTTTTTCCCTTTCTCTTCCCTATTCACTAAATGGCTCCTGCACAAGGATGGTAAGTACAAATCTAAAAGTTGTCCAAATTGTTATGCGTTGATTTACTGGAAAAAGAAATGCAAGACCGAATATCCGATTCATCAGCATCATAATCATCTAGTTCTTCTTGGCCGTCACTGAGCTCTTCCATATCGGACTGGAGCTGTTTTGGGGAAATCTAGGGTTTGCAAGTGGGGCTTAGCGAAGAAGCCGTCAATATGAGGAGGGCAGGGTTTGGAATCAAAGTCGAGTAATTCTCGCGAAGGACTATCCCTGTCCCATTCCCTTTTGTGAATCTCGTCGTCGATTAAACACCAGAGAGAACTCAAATTGGAGGACGGCGCCGTTGCCGTCGAAGTCAGAGAGCCGACGACCTTGTCCACCCGTACTCTAAAGCTGTCATCCATTTTTACCTTGTGAATAGTGTGTATATAACACAGGCTATATACACCGGTTGTCAAAGCAGAAAAGAGCAGTAGGCAATATTGTTGTTTTGACGAAGCTTTCATTTAGGAGGAAGAAGATGACGGTGGTTGAAAATGGCTGAGGTTTGGAGTTGTTGGTGGACTATTGGATGTGTATGGTGGAGAAAAAAGAGAAAGAAAAAGAAATTAAAAATTTTAAAGACTAATTTTTTTTCTAATAATGTAGAACCTACAAATCCACATGTCATATAATAAAGACCAAACATGTGACATGGCATTCATGTCAGGGCGATTGGCGAACACGTTCAACAGAAAGTGTTTATTAGTATTCATTCCGTCAAGTTGAAGTGTTCAAATGGGAAAAATATAAGTTCATGTATCGACTTTACAAATCGATACAAGTTTAAGTGGCCAGGATGCCATTTCGCCTTATATTTATATATTTAATGAAAAGGGGCCAAAACTATCCCTTAAGTATCGGATTTGGTACATAAATACCCTATGTCCACCTATTTGAATAAAAATGGCCCTGCCGTTTTCTTTTAGGCTCAAGTTTGCCCTTAAAACTAACGATCCTTTGAAAATAAAATAATTGAATGTTTATTTATTACGTGGCATATTCTGATTGGCCCAAAATTAAACCTTACAAAAAAAACAAAAAAGAAACCACCCATAACTAGACTTGACCCAACCCGCCTAAAAAAGGGCTAAACAGTTAAACCCATCTTGCCCTATTCTTGTCTCCTTTTCTCTGAAGAAGATGAACATGAAGAACTAAGTGTTGTTTTCGTGAATATTGAAGGCCAAACTTATTGGAACGATCCAGATATTATCACCCATCCATTCTACATTAGCCCTTCTCGGATACTCCTATTTCAGAAAAATGTATCCAAAATAACACTTCTGCTTCAATTTTGCGGACTTAAGCAATAAAGTTTTCAAACAAGAAGTGATGTGTTATGTCCCTAGCTTCAATTGTGATTGCTAATTGAAGAAGATTTTTCTATGTAAGAAATGGAGATCTTTAAAATATCTTATATGTCATGATTGCATTGCTAGTATGAGCTATTTGTGTATCTGGAACTGTTAATAATGGAGATTTTTTAACACTTGAAGAGGAGAATTGATTGTTCTTCTTTGCCGATTCTAGTTTTCTGTGATTCTTCTGATTCCAATAAGAACTAATTTGGGAAAATAAGTGTGTGTTTATGTGTGTCGGTGATAAAACGAGAGCCGAAGAAAAGCAAAATTAAAAGAAAAAAACAAAACAAGAGGTTCTGCCGGTAATATTGTCGGAGCCGAAGGTGGCGACTGGAATTTAAGCAGAAGACGGGGTTTTTTTAAAAAAAAATGGGGCGAGTGGGTTCGTATCTCCGGGATGGGGTTTAAGTTAGGCTGCTAAAGTGCTGACATGTGGAGAATAAATAAAGTTTTTTTTTTTTTAAAAGAAAGGGCCGTTAGAAATAGGATAAGGTTGAGCCAAAAAATAACGGCAGGAGCATTTTTATTCAAATAGATGTACTGAGGATATTTAGGACAGTTTTGTACCAAATTCAGTAGTTAGAGTATAGTTTTGGTCCTTTTTCGTTTATTTAAATATCTGAGGCAAATAGGCACCACCAAATGTGGTGGAGGTAACGGAATGACCATATCCCTAAGACACTCACTTCTATGTACAGTATATGTAATGTAATGTGGCCCCAAAAATGCAATATCATGGAATCCAACACAATTGTTTTTCTCTTTTTATTCAGTCCATCCCTTTAGTGGAATGATATCTATAATACTGTATCTCAACTCTACTTCTTCAAGAAAACTGCACTATTTCCCACCTCAACAAACTGAAAAAAGGGAAAATATATTAATTTCTTAACTGGTTTGATATTTTTTAAGTCAATGGATTTATAAAAAGTGAATGGCAAGTGTGTGAAGGATGGCGTCATGAGATGCCATTTTGGTTGAGGTATGAAACATCTCTATAAATTTAATAAAAAACTGAGAGTAATTGAACTAAATTAAAGAGGAACCGTAGAATAGAACTAAAATTCGTACTAATCTATTTCCCACGACAACAAACTGAAAAAAAGGACAATAAGTTAATTTCTTAATTGGTTTATATTTTTTTAAGTCAAAGGATATAAATAATGAATGGCAAGTGTGAAGGGTGTCGTCATGAGATGCTATTTCGGTTGAGAGGCGAAACAGCTAAAATAATTCAAATAAAGAATTACACCAATTGAACCAAATCAAAGAGACAACGCAGCAGCCAGCATGCACATATTCATGAATAAATTGGTGCTTAATAAACTGGTTCAAGATGGAAACAGCATAAGCAAATTTAGGGCGGGTTCGGTATATTCAATTAAACTCATTATACATTAATATATGCTCGAAGTAAATACACATATGCGCAAAAAAATTAAAACGTATGCATATAATAAGATAAGACCCAATCTCAACACGCCTAGAAGTAGATTCAGGATATTGATTCTATGGGATCAGGTTCAATCGCTAAAACCACCACAGTATTTGAGTTATGGGTTCATAGTTCAATATTTTCAACAATTTCAATAACTTTTACGCTGATAAATTCAGATTTAGGCTAAAAGTTATGTGTTCAAATGAAACCACATCCGGTGACGAATCCACATTTGGAGGTATATTGGCTTTGGTTAAATTGTGTTATATATTCATAGATAATACTAAAATAAATAAATAATTGACCATGAACACCCGCTATAATCGTGTTTGATCACTTAGAATTTATACTAAAATTAGTGAAACATAAATCTTGAATTTGCTACTGCCCACATGTAACATATTGGACCCGGCCTTGAACACACTGACTCTAAATTTTGAATTTGCATTTAGTAGAAGATCGAAGGCGTGGTTTAAAGGTAAGATGTTGCCGAATGTGACACTTTAACTATTTAATACTCTTCTTAACTTAGAATCTGCCTACCTTATTTCAATATTGTTTTCTCCAGATGCAAGAAAAGGCCATTCATTCTTCAAATTATGATTTCAACGCTACCATAAGCCACATAATAAGGACAAATAAAAATGCAGTAAAGAAATAGAGGGTGTTTTCTAGCTTTTTATAATGAGTTGAAATTAATTAATTATGGCCATGATTAGAGTACTTAACGTGTTGATGACTTCAAAAGGGGAACATAAAGAAGGAAAGGACAAAAAGAAAAAAAAAGAGCTTTGGTTTGTCTTCGTATGCAAAATATGGAGAAGCAACTGTGATATTTCTGAAGAGGCGCAGGTGAAAATTTGTTGAATGTGACACTTTTCAGAATATCAAGCAAAAGTGCAAAAATTGGTTTGCCTTAAAAGATTACGGATTTGTACGTGAATTTTGGTACGGACTTTATGAGCCTGAGAAATATGTAATTGACATTTATTTCAAAATATTGGTAAAAAAAACATATCCAGCTCAAAAACAGAATATACCGGGATCGTTGAACAAATAGCCTATCGAATATACTGTTTAAATTTTAAAATCAGTTATACACAAATTATATTAATTGTACACGGATATACACATACTATACAAAAATTATCTCGCCAGCTATTTAGGTGAATTCTATATTTTAATTAGCCGTTCTCTTGATGATTTCGTGAACACTTTCAGACAATTAAGATATTATGTATCTCGAATCCTGCTAATGTCTCCATCGATAACATCTAATTAACATATATACCTGAAATATTATTAATTTTAGCCTGCGCCAGAAACTATTTATATCTGGTAGCCGAAAAAATGTATAATTTTTATATATAGTATACAGAATATATATGTATACAAAAAATATATAAATTATTTTTACAGCAACTATACAATGTCATTTTTCCTATTATCAATCACAGCAAAGAGAAGATCATGAAAAATGTCGGTTGCACCAACTTTTATGTTTTGCCAACTAGTGGACTAGGCAATAGAATTTTAGAATAAGTGACTTATTCATCAGCCAAGGACAATCAAATCCGAATGTAAATACGTGTAGATCCATTTGAAAAATTTATAAAATTGTATATCTATCTTATTATTCTTAGTTTAACAAGTACATACTATTTTTTTTTAATAAATAAAGTGAAACATTACAGACAAAATTTTAAGTTAGTTGACAAAAGTGGTCAACTTTTGGAAGCCTATAACGGCATGACTTGGGTGCTTTACAGGTCCTAGCCCCACGAATGAGCTCATTTCCATAGAGTAGAAGGATTGTTTTAAGAAGAAAAAATAAAGACGTGGGTGGCATTATATTAGGAAGGTAGTTAGAAATGAAGCAGCAATTTTTATAATTTTTGGAAGCAAATTATGCAGAACTAAGGTGAAATATTACTCTAAAGAAAAAAAATGGAAAATGAAAAGAAAAGATTTTTTGAGGTAGTTGATTTTGAAGGTCACCTTAAATTACCTATGACGATATGGATTGGACTTAGAGAACTAATTTACACTATAGCCCACGAATGAGTCCAGTTCCATTGATTATGTGTTATTTGGCATTTTTTTAAAAATAGTCAGATTTACAACTGGTCGTTCAAAAATAGTCCAATTTCAAAAGTAATCGAAATTTAGCCACTTTTTATGTAAAGATAAATCTGAGCGAAAACACCGTTCAAAACCCGAGAAATACTCCAGTATATTATGCTGGAGTTCCAGCATAAGTATACTTGAACTCCACCATATTATACTGGAGTTCCAGGATAGTATGCTGGAACTCCAGCATAATATGATGGAGTTCCAGCATAAATACACTAGAACTCCAGCATAATATACTGGAGTTCCAGCAAGTATAATGGTCCAGTATAATATACTGGAGTTTGGAGCACCAGTGCTCCAGTCTCCAGTATATTATGCTGGACCGGTCTCTATTGCTGCAAAACGGTGGCTATTTTTCATTGAATTGATAAACGCTGGCTATTTTTGATTGACCAGTCCGAAAACTGGCTATACCGTGAAATTTTGGAGTGTTATTTACATCAAGTGATCGCTTTCGCGGCCTTGTATTTAGAAGTTAGTAACTTTGGAAAAATTAGACTTGTGATCTGAATATTAGTTTGAAATTTATACCTCAGACGACTAGTATTATTTAGTAATAAATGCCAAGCTACAAAAATAATGCTAAAACGTGGCTATTTGTGAAAACCATTGATTACTGTCGGTGCTAAACGGGTGAAGTTTACAAATAACCTTGAAATGAGCTGGTCTTGAACTTTTGACTTTTGGGGCAGATCACCTGACTGGGCAAAACTTCAGGTTGAATAAATTTTTGACTTTTGACCTTGAAGGTTTGCCTATTGGCCAGGTGACCTAACCCAGAGGTCAAAAGTTTATGACCACCCCAATAGTGTCCCTATTTCTGTCATATTATGGTGCTAAACCGACAATTTTCAATTGGGCTAAAAAGCCTTATTTTTGGCCCATCTCGTTTGCCAGCATAATGGGTTAAGGTAAACTTGGTTGGGCTACGAAGTAAGCAAGTAAAAATAGTACGGTATAGCTAGTTTTCGGACCGGTCAATCAAAAGTAGTCAGCGTTTACCAAGTCAATGAAAAATAGCCACTATTTTGCTGCAATAGAGACCAGTCCAGCATAATATACTGGAGTTCGGTGCACTTGTGTATGAACTCCAGCATATTATACTGGACCGGTATACTTTGCTGGCTCTAGTATAATATACTGGAGACTGGAGCACCGGTGCTCCAAACTCTAGTATATTATACTGGACCAATATACTTGCTGGAACTCCAGTATATTATGCTGGAGTTCTAGTGTACTTATGCTGGAACTCCATCATATTATGCTGGAGTTCCAGCATACTTATTCTGGAACTCCAGTATAATATGCTGGAGTTCAAGTATATTTATGCTGGAACTCCAGCATAATATACTGGAGTATTTTCCGGGTTTTGAACAGTGTTTTCGCTCAGATTTATCTTTATATAAAAAGTGGCTATATTTCGATTACTTTTGAAATTGGGCTATTTTGGAACGACCAGTTATAAATTTGGCTATTTTTAAAATTTACCCAAGTAGCAAGTACTTGATGAGGACGACGCCCATGTGAGTCCAAATATGAAAATGACAGGAATATACATAAATAGCATGTTGGATTAATTATTTACTTTTTCTTTTGGTATAAATAGATTATACACATATATACGCGCTAGCTATTTTATATTTAATCGGTTGGATCGCAGCTATTTAGGTTAAAATAGAAACACAAAGTGGCCAGTGGCCATTAAGTAATGAACGCCAGATTGGGGCCATAAGACAAATTGAGCTATTCTTTCATCATTTTTGGGTCTAGCCATCTGTTTATTTTGTTTTTGTCGAAAGACGAGACCATATATTTAAAATTTTGATCACAAACTGATTGTTTAGGGATGGCAATTGAGCGGGACGGGGCGGGGTAGAGCAGGGCAAGCCTTGACCTGCTAAAATTTTGACCCGTCCTGCCCTGCCCCATTTAACATTTTTCCAGCTTGTTGCCCCACCCCGCTAAGCCCTCCCCATCCTGCCCCGTTTATGTTTTTTAATTATTTTTCTTTACTTTTTCTTTTCCAGTATTCTAAAATAATTTTTTAACTTTTTAAATTTATTATTTGAACCTTATATAATTAATAACCAATTTGAACCAACGGTAGCAAAATTGGCTGCATCGTTAATTTTATTGAAATAACTCAGCTAGTTAGTTACATATGTGACAAAAAAT